>NC_034176.2:37739805-38039805 GCF_002021735.2 Oncorhynchus kisutch
AGTCTAGTTTATGAAATGAGTAAAGGCAATTTGAAAGTGCACAATGACTTTGTGTTTAAAAACACAGTGCCTGCTTTTCGATAAGGATGAATGAGCAGGCAACAGTGAGTCACGAGGCAGCACACGGTGAGGCTGCATAATGCCATTAGACATGATTCCAGATTAATGCTGTCTCTGTGATTTAGCCTGCCACACAACTGCAATGGGGAAAGGGAGATATGTAGATCAGCACAGAGATCCTAGAATTCAAGTTTGTTCTAGAAGTAGGCCTATTTCTATATAGAGCAGTTTGTCTTTCACAGTGGCCCATATACAGAGATATCATGGGATGCTGCAGCCGCTACAGCTCTGTATGAGCAGAAATGATGAGTGTTTTAACGTATGTAAACTCAGCAAATAAAGAAACGTCCTCTCACTGTCAACTGCGTTTATTATCAGCAAACTTAACAGCAAACTTGTATGAACATAAGATTCAACAACTGAGACATAAACTGAACAGGTTCCACAGACATGTGACTAACAGAAATGGAATAATGTGTCCCTGAACAAAGGGGGGGTCAAAATCAACCGTAACAGTCAGTATCTGGTGTGGCCACCAGCTGTATTAAGTACTGCAGTGCATCTCCTCCTCATGGACTGCACCAGATTTTCCAGTTCTTGCTGTGACATGTTACCCCACTCTTCCACCAAGGCACCTGCAAGTTCCTGGACATTTCTGGGGGGGGGTGGCCCTAGCCCTCACCCTCCAATCCAACAGGTCCCAGATGTGCTCAATGAGATTGAGATCCGGGCTCTTCGCTGGCCATGGAAGAACAATGACATTCCTGTCTTGCAGGAAATCACATACAGAACGAGCAGTATGGCTGGTGGCATTATCATGCTGGAGGGTCATGTCAGGACCAGGAAGGGTACCAGAATGAGGGAGGAGGGAGTCTTCCCTGTAACGCCCAGCATTGAGATTGCCTGCAATGACAACAAGCTCAGTCCGATGATGCTGTGACATACCACCCCAGACCATGACGGACCCTCCTCCAAATCGGTCCCGCTCCAGAGTACAGGCCTCGGTGTAACGCTCATTCCTTCGATGATAAACGCGAATCCGACCATCATGCCTGGTGAGACAAAACCGGGACTTGTCTGTGAAGAGCACTTTTTGCCAGTCCTGTCTGGTCCAGCGACGGTGGGTTTGTGCCCATAGGCAACGTTGTTGCCGGTGATGTCTGATGAGGACCTGCCTTACAACAGGCCTACAAGCCCTCAGTCCAGCCTCTCTCAGCCTATTGCAGACAGTCTGAGCACTGATGGAGGGATTGTGTGTTCCTGGTGTAACTCAGGTTGTTGTTGTTGCCATCCTGTACCTGTCCCGCAGGTGTGATGTCCGCATATACCGATCCTGTGCAGGTGTTGTTACATGTGGTCTGCCACTGCGAGGACGATCCGCTGTCCGTCCTGTCGCCCTGTAGCGCGGTCTTAGGCGTCTCACAGTACGGACATTGCAATTTTTTGCCCTGGCCACATCTGCAGTCCTCATGCCCCCTTACAGCATGCCTAAGGCACGTTCACGCAGATGAGCAGGGACCCTGGGCATCTTTCTTCTGGTGTTTTTCAGAGTCAGTAGAAGGCTTCTTTAGTGTCCTCTATGTTTTCATAACAGTTACCTTAATTAATTGCCTACCGTCTGTAAGCTGTTAGTGTCTTAACGACTGTTACACAGGTGCATGTTCATTAATTGTTTATGGTTCATTGAACAAGCATAGGAAACGGTGTTTAAACCTTTTTCAATTAAGATCTGTGAAGTTACTTGGATTTTTACGAATTGTCTTTGAAAGACGGGGTCCTGAAAAGGGGATGTTTCTTTTTTTGCTGAGTTTAGTTACTGAAAGCTTTGTTAGATCTCTAAGGTGTTTGTGTCTCTCGCTCCCTCTCTTTCTTCAGGGAGGAGAGTGAGAGTGTGCTGACACTCAAAGGACTGACCCCCACTGGGTCGCTGCCTCTAGGAGTGTTGTCAGGGGGCAAAGAGACCTTGCATACCGGTACGTGTCTCTCTCCCCCTCCTCACCCCCTCAAACTCCCCTCTCCTCCCGTACCCTGCTGTCTCTGTCTTTCTCTCTCTCTGAAGCCCCCATGTCCCCCATGCCCTACCCCCACAGAGGACCTTGGGGTGTCATTTAACACTGCCGTTCTCCCTGCGCTAACAACACAGGCTTAGCCCAACCGCACGGTAAACTGAAGGATGTACGCTTCACTGAACGTTTTTCAATTTTTACATTTCATTATGGAAAACAAATCATAGACCCTGCTCCTCTGTGTTCCGTTTTCAATTATGCAGTCGAGAGGGAAACTATCACTGCCACTGAAGCCTACATATGGGACGCAGCCTTTGTCTGTTTGGGGCTCTGTGTCAAGCCAGCTGTCCGCTTTGGGTAGTAGTCTTGAAAACCCGACCCGAGGCAACAGAGAATGGTTTCAATGACTCTCTTGGCATAGAGGAACTACGTCACTGCCTAAAATACACCGCCTTTTAGTTTATGGTAGCTGATGTGCCATCTAGTCAAATGGCTACCCAGCAGTTCACTATAAGATCTATTCAGCGCATGTGACAAATTTGATTTAATGCGAACTAGCCACTTAATGCACTCGTTAAAAAAAGAACCTCTTTGTTCTCCATCTTGCTAGCTATTATTTAGTTTTTTATTAAAGCCGATAAAGTAATAACGAAGGCAGTGTCGTAGTTCTTCTTTGCCAAAAGTCATTGAAACCAGACCCTAGTCACAGTGTTGCCTAGGGCCAGGTTTTCGAGACTAGTTGGGTAGAAGGTTAGGGAGACTGAGCTGTGGGCGGGCGGGCGGTTGGAGCGGTGCTGGACCAAAGTGGCCTGTCACTGATGTGGTCAACCAGCCCAGCTAAAGGTCAACCAGCTCAGCCAGCTGGGGGAATGCACACACACTGCACAGGAGGACCTGGTCTGTCAGCAGGGAGGAGAGAAGGGAATGCTGGGGGTTGGGGGCTGGTCTCCTCCCAGGCGAGGCAGAGGTGTAGCGAATAGAGTTAGAGCTGTGAGCATTCGGACGGAAACCACATGACATGACCTTTACCAGAATGCCGTTGTCTGTATGCGTCCCAAATGGCATCCTATTCACAATAGAGTGTACGACTTTTGACTAGAGCCCTATAGGCAATGGTCAAAGGTATTGCACTGTATATAGAATAGGGTGCCATTTAGGGGACGCACCCTGTGTCTGTCAGTCCCTCCAGTCAGATGTGTGTTCTGGTTCATTACATCCCGTTTGTTGTTTCTCTTCACTGCTTCCTAGCAGTACTCTAGTGACATTTTAGGGATACGCTGTCCAGTTTTGACTGCAGTGCTCTTTAAAAACATGCCGTGCCAAATTAAGAAGGGAAATGCCTTAGCCTAGCTATTTCTATTCCACTCCTTAGAAGATGTTTTATTGTCACACACACCGGATAGCTGCATCGAAATCACCCGAGTGGCGCAGCAGTCTAAGGCACTGCATCGCAGTGCTTGAGGCATCACTAAAGACCAGAGTTCGATCCTAGGCTGTGTCACAGCTGGCCGTGATTGGGAGACCCATGAGGCGGCACACAATTGGCCCAGCGTCGTCCGGGTTAGGAGAGGGTTTGGCAGGCAGAGATGTCCTTGTCCCATCACGTTCTAGTGACTCCTGTGGCGGGCTGGGCGCATGCACGCTGACACGGTCGCCAGGTGCACGGTGTTTCCTCCGACACGTTGGTACGGCTGGCTTCCGGGTTAAGCAGGCATGTAAAGAAGAAGTGCGGCTTGGCTTGTTCGTGTTTCAGAGGACACACCGCTCTCGACCTTCGCCTCTCCCAAGAGTTGCAACGATGGGACAAGCCTGTAACTACCAATTAGATACCACGAAATTGGGGCGGGAAAAAGGGATGTCTTGCGGGCCGGGTTGCAGTGCCCGGCGGGCCGTACTTTGCCCCCCCCCTGCTCTATCCGCTAGGCTACCCGCTGCCTGAATGACTATAACAAATTAAAGATGGTCTTATAGCTAGATTCACCACCAGTTATTCTGTGAGTGACACCAGTAACAAAGCACCTCATTAAGAACAACTCAAATAGAAAGATTAAATCTGTCATCTCACCACAGTTCTCATGTCTTCATCACATCCTTTTGAAAACTGAGCCTAAACACACTTCATTATGACAATGTGAGACGTAGTGAGCTGCCTTTATTGACTTCACAGGAAATCATTTCCCTTCTCCTCCCAGCAGACTTCATCAATTGATTTGGTTCCCATAACAAGATCCAGAATAACCCTATATAAAGGCCTATGTGTGTGTGTGCTCACTGCGCAGCAAAATCCCCCTCATCTCTTTGTCCGCCCACATCTAAGCCCCAATGGCTGTTTAACGCCAGCAAGCACCATCTTAAGGACTCCAGCAGGCATCTCTCACTCTAGGTGTGTCCTTAATTACACTATATTCCCAATAGTGGACTTCTTTTGACCAGAGCCCTATGAGCTCTAAAGGAATAAAGTGCCATTAAGGATGCAGATGATTTTATCATACTTAAAACAGTTTGAGGTGTATTTGAATTGTACGGTCTCTCTGTAAGTAGCCTTTAGAAGCATTTATAACATGTGTAGATGCGGCAGGTAGCCTGGCGGTTAGGAGCGAGGGGCCAGTAACCGAAAGGTTGCTGGATTGAATCCCAGAGCCGACAAGGAAAAATCTCATTCTGCACTTGAGCAAGGCAATTAGCCCTTATTGCTCCAGGATCGCCGTCAATAATGTCTGATCCCTGGCTGTGACCCCACTCTCCGAGGACGTCTCAGGGGCAGTGGGATATGCAAGATAAACATTTCCATTTCACACCTGTACAGGTTACCCACTTGTACATACAGTGAAACAGAGCTACACAGTCAGAGGTGTAAAGTACGACTTAAGTCGTTTTTTTTTGGTATCTGTACATTACTATACTATAAATTTTTTACAACTTTTACCTCACTACATTCCTAAAGAAAATAATGTACTTTTTACTCCATACAGTTTCCCTGACACCTAAAATGACTCGATAGGTTTTGAATGATTAGCAGGACAGGAAAATGGTTTAATTCACACACTTATCAAGAGAACATCCCTGTTCGTCCCTACTGCCTCTCATCTGGCGGACTCACTAAACACAAATGCTTTGTTTGTAAATTATGTCTGAGTGTTGGAGTGTGCCCCTAGCTATCTGTAAAAAAGAAGGAAAAAAAGAAAATTGTGCCTTCTGTTTTGCTTAATATAAAGAATTTGAAATTATTTATACTTGTACATTTTATCAATTATATTTACTTTTGATAATTAAGTATATTTAAAACCAAATACTTTTAGACTTTTACTCAAGTAGTGATTTACTAGGTGACTTTTACTTGAGTAATTTTTTATGAGTGTCTTTCTCAAGTATGACAATTTGTACTTTTTCCACCACTATACACGGTGCATTTGGAAAGTATTCAAACCCCTTGACTTTTTCCACTTATTGTTACGTTAAAGCCTCATTCTAAAATTGATTTTTTTTTTAAGTTTCCTCGAACAGTACCCCATAATGACAAAGTGAAAACAGGTTTTTTGACATTTTTGCAAATGTATAAAAAATTATACAAATAAATATGTTAATTACATAAGTATTCAGACACTTTGCTATGAGATTTTAAATTGATCTCAGGTGCATCCTGTTTCCATTGATCATCCTTGATGTTTTTACAACTTGATTGGAGTCCATCTGTGGTAAATTTCAATTGATTGGACAGGCACACACCTATCTATATAAGGTCCTACAGTTGACAGTGCATGCCAGAGGTCGAAGGAATTGTCTGTAGAGCTCAGAGACAGGATTGTGTTGAGGCACAGATCTGGGGAAGGGTTCCCAAAAATGTCTGAAGAATTGAAGGTCCCCAAGGACACAGTGGCCTCAATCATTCTTAAATGGAAGAAATTTGGAACCACCAAGACTCTTCCTAGAGCTTGCATGCTCGGCCAAACGGAGGAATCAGGGGAGAAGGGCTTTGGTCAGGGAGGTGACCAAGAACCCAATGGTCACTCTGTCAGAGCTCCAGAGTTCCTCTGTGGAGATGGGAGAACCTTTCAGAGGGGCAACCATCTCTGCAGCACTCCACCAATCAGGTCTTTATGGTAGAGTGGCCAGATGGAAGCCACTACTCAGTAAAAGGCACATGACAGCCTGCTTGGAGTTTGCCAAAGGGCACCTAAAGACTCTCAGACCATGAGAAACAAGATTCTCTGGTCTGATGAAACCAAGATTGGCCTGAATGCCAAGCGTCACGTCTTTAGGACACCTGGCACCATCCCTACAGTGAAGCATGGTGGCAGCATCATTCTGTGGGGATGTGTTTCAGCCACAGGGACTGAGAAACTCGTCAGGATCAAGGAAAATATATACGGAGCAAAGTACAGAGAGATCCTTGATGAAAACCTGCTCTAGAGTGCTCAGGGACTCAGACTGGGGCGAAGGTTCACCTTCCAACAGGACAATGACCCAAAGCACACAGCCAAGACTACGCAGGGGTGGCTTTGGGACATGTCTCTGAATTGCCCAGCCAGAGCCCAGACTTGAACCCAATCAAACATCAAACACCTGACAGAGCTTGAGAGGATCTGCAGAGAAGAATTGGAAAAACTCACCAAATACAGGTGTGCCAAGCTTGCAGCGTCATACTCAAGAAGACTTGGGTGTAATCGCTGCCAAAGGTGCTTCAACAAAGTACAGAGTAAAGGGTCTGAATACTTCTGTGAATGTAATATATCATTTTGTTTTTTGCTAAATTTTCTAATAACTTGTTTTTACTTTGTCGTTATGGGATATTACGTGTATAGATTGAGGGGGAAAAAATATTCAATCAATTTTAGAACAAGGCTGTAACGTAACAAAATGTGGAAAAAGTCAAGGTCTGAATACTTTCCGAATACACTGTAAGCGCAACCTAATTCTATATTATTATAATTATTATTATACCGCCTATGTTTGTCAGGGATGTTTTTCTCCTGCCTGCCTGTGTTTTCTCTGATCGTGATGTTGATAATGGGGGGGATCTCGTCTATGATTGGTTGTTTTGGATGATTCGGACTGTCTGTTCTGTGGTTGATGATCTCTGGTTCTCTGCATTGATGACTCACTTTTCTCCTCTCACCACTACTCACATTTACATAGCCGCCGCTGAGGCAGCGGAGGCAAAAGGTACGCAAGCGGTCCCCGGATCCCTCCCTCAGTGTGTTGTTACTTTTAACCCTTCCAACAGGGCCCTCATTCTCTATGCACCCCTGTTGTCCCTTTTTTAAATGATCATTTTGTTATTGTTGTACATTCACTGTGTGTGTGTGTGATTTGTGAGTTTTGCCATGGATTGGTGTACTTCACTTTGCAAAATTGCTGCTCTTGCATTACCAGTTCCTGCTACTACTGTACATGCATGATAGGACTCAAATACAGTGGGCACTCCATTTGGTAGGAAGGACTTTAGCTTGAACCTCAACAGGCACTGTATAGTTACATTGTTCCTGGGTCCTAATTACACTATGTTGACCATTGATAACATAAGGGCAAAGCCTAAACACAATCTTCACAGATAGGCTATAGATATAGATACCGATACAGAGAGTCAGGCATTTGGCCTAACAGTGACATGTTGAGAAACAGAGACTTGTTAACAAACAGCTGTAGGCAGAGGTCACATGGGTGGGAGCTAGATTCCTTGCCACTGCTGCAGGCAGCTCGTCCCTGAGCAAAGCCAGCTAAGACTCTGCTAGCCTAGGGAGCACCTCCTTCCTCCTCCTGGCTATCCAGGGATATATTCAGGGTCTAATCCTGTTACGCTGCTTGGCTGTTGCTACTCTGTCACTGTCTGCTTCTGTTGGCATGTTACTGTTCTAGCATTCAGATACACTCTTTGATCGCATACACATTTGGAGTAGTAATAGGTAGTTTGGTTTCTGTCCAAATATATTTTGTTGATGTCAGAGCATGTTTAATAGCAGGGGTGTCAAACTCATCTTGGCCCGGGGCCCACATTCGGTCTTCAACGAGGTTCCGGAGGGCCGCACTGAAAGTTTATTTCCTCTCTGTCAAAATTTTCTGAAGAAAGTCCTCTAGCCATGGATTTTAGAATTTCCGATGCTCCCTGACTTTCTGACTTTCATTTAGGTGATTATTAGCGAGCTGGACATGGTCAAGAAACTGTATGAATGTAGTTAAATTATTGTCATTCTTTTACTCAAACCACCCGCGGGCCGGATTGGGGAGACCCCTGATTTATAGCCACCTATTAAAGCTGCAATATGTAACTTTTTGGGAAAGTTGACCAAATTCACATAAAAATGTGAGTTATGGATCTGTCATTGAAAGCAAGTCTAAGAAGCGGTAGATCTGTTCTAGGTGACCTATATCTAGGCTTCCAGATTATTATTTTTTTTGCGTGTTTTACCTTCGGTTTTGTACATCAGCTGAAAATACTATATTTTTGTTTATGGAAGAGATATTTCACAACAGTTCAGATGGTACAATGATTCTCTACAATATACTTGCTTGTTTTGCCACCAAACGGAAATTAGGCGACTATTAGAATTTTAGCAATTTCAGATTTCTGCATAGTTGCACCTTCAACTACAACTAATGTTTGCCTTGCAATGATACATTTCTCATTAACAAACCAACTAACTTAAGATGTTATTTAAAATTGCAGATCTGTTTTCTATGAGTGTAGTGTCATTGATCACATTCTCCTATTGTCAACTGTAAAACGTCCATATTTTCCTCTTATTCTAAATGTTTGCCTTATCGATTTTGTTGTTGTTGAATAGTTACTTACAGTATATCTCTCGTTTGCCCATGTTTTCTTTGTGGTTTTTACTTGGCACTTGGATTTTTACAGTAAGTCCCACATTCACTGTGAGGTGTTGTACTGTAGCTTGTTCTGTGGTTTTGTCAACAGTACTAGGACTGTGTATTCACCGTACGTACAGCTGTTGTATGTCTGCACTGTTTGTCTAAGGATGGTCAGCTATTACCTGCATTTGTAAGCATAAGAACCTGGAGTTTACTAAGGACATACAATAAAGGCAAAACAAATAGGTTAATTTTGCAGTTTTTACCTGAAGATCCTTATTGCAGATCCTTAAAAGAGATGGCTAAATATTTTTCACAAACTTTTCAAGTTGAAGCATTCAAACCATTTTTTTCCTTTGATTTCTAATTTGCCCTCTCCTCTTCCTTCTAGCTATTCAAGGCTTCTCTCCCACGAGGAAGATCAAGGACTTTGCGGAGGCGCAGAGCCTGGACAAAGTCAACGAGAGGATGCCTCCACGCAAGGATGGCCAGCAGCCGGTCAACCCAAATGCCCCCAAGAATGGCACAGACTAGGCCCGGAGAGTGACCCCCCTCTCATCCTCACCAGACACAGGCCATGGCCCTGTCTCATACACCAAAACTATCTTCTCTCGCTCTCTGTTTTCTATCTCCCTCATTCTCGCTCTCGCTCTCTCTCTCTCTCTCTCTCTATCTCTATCTATCTATCTATCTCTCTGTCCCATTGTGACTCTTCACCCAGCTGGCCTATAGTTGGACAAGCACAGGACATGTAGGTAGGGAAGACACCACCACACTGGGAGAATGGTTTCAGCCACCACAGAGTACAACCATGAAAATAAACAAAAAAACAATTTTATTTATTAAATTAATAATATTAGGTATATTATGTAATGCTACAATTGAATGAACACATACATTTCTAAGATGTTCAAATAAGCATATAACTATGGTAAATGTCAAAGATAAAGACCATTTTGTAAATTTGAGTTGAGGATTGAGGTAGCTAGTAAAGGAGACCTTATCCTTTATTAGTCAATGCAAGTGTTTCTACTGTTATTTTATGTGCTTTGCAAGGGAAAGTTGACTGAATCTACAGATATCTACAGTTTGTGTGCTCTCATACACGTTGTCCATTTAAAAAAATATATGTGTGTTAAGTAGAGAGAAAATAATGAAGGGAACGATTTGACACCATTGCAGAAGATTATTTTATACCTCCAGCAGAAGTTCAGTAGAACTGTTTTGTTCTTTCATCCAATTTCTTTGGTAAAAACCTTGAAACCACTGAATGCTATTTATGCTGCTTTGGGTCAACTTGTTGCTCCTATATTTTATAGTTAGGTTAAACAGGATTTAATTTGACAGCCTTTAGTCAATCCTTGAGAAACTGCACAGAATTTCCAAATGATAATGTCAAAGAATGAAAAAAAGACCATGACAGAATCGATCCTAGTTTGCTACGATCATTGATGTGATGTATCAATGGGCGGTGATTCATTTTTCTAGTGCTAGGTGTTCTAAATAGTTTTTTGATAGTTGTTGTTTGCAAGCTGTCACTAACCAACTGTTACTTAGTGTGTTTAACTGAGGTCAGTTGGGGGGGGTTTATATAATATATACACTGTGTGTACAAAACATTAGGAACACCTTCCTAATATCGAGTTGCACCCCCTTTTGCCCTCAAAGCAGCATCAATTCGTCGGGGCATGGACTCTACAAGGTGTTGAAAGCGTTCCACAGGGATGCAGGCCCATGTTGACCCCAATGCTTCCCACAGTTGTGTCAAGTTAGCTGGATGTCCTTTGGGTGGTGGATCATTGTTGATACACACGGGAAACAGTTGAGCATGAAAAACCCAGCAGTGTTGCAGTTCTTGACCCACTCAAGCCGGTGCGCTTGGCACCTATTACCATACTCTGTTCAATCCATGTCTCCGTTGTCTCGAGGCTTAAAAATCCTCCTTTAACCT
Source organism: Oncorhynchus kisutch (assembly GCF_002021735.2). Taxonomy (NCBI): domain Eukaryota; kingdom Metazoa; phylum Chordata; class Actinopteri; order Salmoniformes; family Salmonidae; genus Oncorhynchus; species Oncorhynchus kisutch. Next base: position 37,750,630 of record NC_034176.2, read on the forward strand.
GTCTCCTCCCCTTCATCTACACTAATTTGAAGTGGATTTACAAGTGACGTCAATAAGGGATCATGGCATTCACCTGGTCAGTTTATGTAATGGAAAGAGCAGGTGTTCTTAATGTTTTGTACACTCGGTGTAGATATTCTGCAAAGGCAAAGTTTGATTCAAAAGGGATATAGGCCGACAGTATGTATTGAAGACAGCCACCGGTACCTTGGGTGTGTGGTGCCCCCATTTGGTTAGCTTTTCTGGGACATTGAGCAGGGAGCGGCCTACTATTCTTGAGTGATGTGCTGAATGTGGAAGGAAGAAAGTCCTCATGGTGAAGAAACATACTAAACACAAGGGAAGAACAACCAGTGGTGTCTTCTCAATGCCCTCCGTGACAAGATGGTGGAGAAATCTTTCCCATGGAGCAAATGGTAACGCCACAGATATGTCCCAAAATGAACTGAAGCTTCTTCGTGTTCATTATTTTATGTTTTAAGATTTAAAAAAAATCTCTGTTGAAATAATAATGACGCTTAATTTGATTTCATATTGCTTTCCTTGTCAACGCTACATAAAGGAAATATTTGGGGCGTTTCTTGACAAAAGCTGTGTCAATGTCTCCATCTACTGTTGATTTGATGCAGATGCGTTCAAATGACTCCAATGTTGGAAACGTAAGGGAAAGCTGGCCTCCAAATTGGCTCCAATTCAATGTTTTAGTTGCTAGCAGTTTGAGGAAAGCAGTACCCCGAAGAGGAGTGGATTGAGTCATCCAGTGAGACGCTGTGAAGATTGATGTTATCGGAATTTCCATTCTTTTTAGTGGCTCTTTGTCCATCCTATGAGTTATCTCCCCCTATGACAGTTTTCACTATCTGTGGTAGAATCAAAGCTGTGGACCTACAGTGTCTCTACATTGATCATGTAGTAATGTCTGATGGTTCTTCTGAATTAATTTGATTGTGAGTATTATATGGTCTTAACATATACATAGTAATTGTTCCTCCATGGCAGGAACTGACCCTCCATGGCAGGAACTGACACTACTTTTATAACACCCGCTCTCAACCCTTTAAGGTTTGACTTGATTCTTTAGGACTTGTGACTTAATGAACCGGTGCTTAGTTTTAGCCCTAGATTTTTGGGGGCTACAACTGCTTGTCTGACACTCCTCCCGTCGCGCCACATGTAGTTATTCTATTGTGTTTTATCATTCAAGAAGAGCTTTTAAGATTTTTATTCTCATGTGAATTTTCCCTTTTATAATATATATATTGTAAGGCTTTTAAACGAGTTGCATTCAATGTGCCATGCCACTACCAAAACACACGCCAACACCTGTGTGTGACTGGTGAGGAGAAGGGAAATCAGAATGTCCCATTCTTGTGTTCAGCAGTGGTCATGGAGAGATCTTGGCGCCTGTTTCAACTCAACATGGGTCAGGTTTATCTGAGTTGTGTCATGGCCCAGATACTTTTGTTTTTTATTTAAAAATGTGATTTGTTTCTCTTCCCTGTATTGTGCTCCGAGTTAGGGGATGTACAGGCCCCGTAGGAGGGCCGTATTTCTCACCTCTTGTCAGTTTCTAAACATATCTCGAATGTACAAAAATATTTGTAATTAAAGTCTCTTAATAGCTGTAAAAAAAGGGTGAGGAAAAATAAGTCCAGTGCTTGTCATGCAAGGCCATGAAATCTATGTAGATGTATCACTTAAAAAAATAAAATTTAAATGCAATGTTTCTTGTTCTCCCTGTCGTGGCTGTCTGGAGTTTTTAGCTCTGCAGGTTTGAGGACAGTGTGCCAGATACCTTCTCGCTTCAGTTGCTCGTGTTAGGCCTACATTCTAGGTATCTCTTGATCTGAATTATACTACATGTTGCTAATCTATTCTCTACACGTCTGGTTGAATGGGTGGATGCATGTCCTCTGGTAGACTTCAGTGTCTAAAATGTTGCGAGCCGAATAGTTGTTTATAAATGTCAAAGTTCGACATAAGCAGGACAGTCATGTCAAAAATAAAAGCATTTTATGCCTGACATGTTAATCAGGTGGCATCTTTTTACAATCCGAGAGAGAGATTGTGATTACAGAAAAGGCTGTTCAAGTAATGGTATACTGTAATAGCAAATCAGACACGTTCACACACAGATACAGTGCCTTGCAAAAGTATTCAGAACCCTTGGCTTTCACTTTCTTTTAATACATTCAGTACTAAATATATTGTTGCATAAGTATTCAGCCCCTTTGTTTAGTCAAGCCTAAATTAGTTCAGGAAATAGGGGTAACAAATAGGGGTTGACATGATTTTGGAATGACTAACCCTTCCTCAGTCCCCCCCATACATACATTTTCAGCTCCCTCAGTCAATTATTGAATTTCAAGCACAGATTCAACTACAGAGACCAGGGAGCTTTTGGAAAGCTTTAAAGAAGGGCAGTGATTGATTTGTTAGTTACCCATCTACCAGACATTGAATATCTCTTTTAAACATGGTTAATATAATACTGTGGATTATGTATTAAATCACCCAGATACATAGTCATCCAGGTGTGTAAAGATTTGACTTCCCCAAGAAGACTGACAGCTGTAATCTATGCCAAATGTGTTTCTACCATGTAGTGACTCAGGGAGCTGAATAATTGTGCAACGACTATTTTAGTTACATTTTTATTCATCTTTAAAAAATACTTGCCTTTGACTGTGTATTTTGTGTTGATTGCCAAAATGACAAATCAATTTGAATCCCACTTTGTGACAAAATCCAAGGGGTCTGAATAGTTTTGCAGTTGTATTCTCAGAATTTAAGAATGTTCTATAAAAAAATAGAAAAAAATATTTAAAAAATATTTAAATTCTTGCTCACTAGAATTCCTAAATCTAAAATTGAGTTACTTTATCAGTATTGAGCATGTATTTTTTTTTATACAGAACTTTAGTCAGCAATGGCTGTGCTCAGTAAATCTTTGAATTAATAAAAAATATTTACTGTAGACTCAGCACTCAGCCAAAGTCAGGAATATACAGTCACCATTGATAAATGTAATAGTATGAAAATAAATGGCATATTATCACATACTGAACACTCACTCCCTGACATGGCAGTGACAAATAAATTACAGGTAGAAAATGAATACTAAAAAGTGTCATTTTTTAAGACGTTCCTTGTAAAGAGGACTCCTCAGTCCTTTCCATATTTGTGACTATACTGAGTTTACCCATCATGCACATCATTGGCACAAACACATTCCTTGGGCTTCATAGGTAGCCTGAGTGCCAGTCTGTTTGTGCCATCATGCCAATTCCTTGTCACTCGTTGTCATGCCAAACACTGAGCAATGGAGTTGGCCAGAGCACAAAGAGATCTGGGACCAGGCTTTTTCAGAAGTGGTGGCAGAGCCAACTTGTCTCTAGTCTAGGGTTCTGTAAAATTATCCCAAAGAAGTGAGGTCTCTGGACTGACTGTGCACTGGCTGGCCTAGCAGTTGTGGCCCTGCATTTGAGGTCTTGGTAAGGGTTGAGATCCTCATGTTTCCACTCTTCTCCTTTAGATGTTGGCATCAGACACGTGGTGGTGGTGGTGGTCTCAGAGCCTGAGAGAAAGTAATATTTACTTAATACTAAATGTTATTCCCATTCATATCTAAATGGATTAATTCACCTATGTGCCATTGTAATATCTAAAATTATGCTAATAGTCTCTTACCTGTCGTGCGGCCCTGAAGTCATAGACCGGGACTTGTGATTGGTTAGCAGCTGGAGGGGGTGGGGGCGGAGCTACTTTTGGTCGCTTGGGCTGGAAATAGTAAAGCTATTCATAAATAGGCAACAGAGCACGGACACAAGAACCTTATCAACCAAGACCAACATTGAGATGATACTGTATAAATCAAAAGGTATTTCGTTACCTGCTGTGGCATAGCTTTATTTTGGCTGGGAATTGGCAGTTTATGGATGTGGTTGTCCACGTCATGGATTTTCTTCTGGGTATGGTGGCTGGTGGATGGGCAGACAGATTTGTATTTTTATCCAGGAAGTCCCAATGATGTCAGAATACATATTTTACAATGGAGACCTGACAATTGAGTACATCTTAATATATCAAAGAATTCTCTTAGCAGTGAATGTTTATATATGCCCCACGTGGTGGACTAACCTAGGCAGAGTGGGGGACTGTCGTCTCTTCTTTAGAAACACAGCCACTGCCCCAGCAATAGCAGCCAGAAGCAGCAGAGAGACTGTCACTGCAATGCCAATCACTCCTTCTACAATCACACATAAGAGAGGTTGGCAAGGTTAAGGAAAGGTCTATACAGAAGTTGAATACAATGAAAACAGACCAAACCTATTGGCAAAACTATACATAAAGATGCTCAAATTCCTGTAGTAACACTAATTACTCTAGCAATATTGGAGTAACATGTAAATAAAGTAAAGGCTTAAATCTTGTATCAATTGAAACTGTTTTTTTAACACGATTTTCAGATTTATGTTGTTAGGGGCCTACCTCTGGAGAGGCCCGTGAAGCTTCCATCCTTTGTATCACAGCCTGGAAGTGACCATCCAGGTTCACACTGGCACTCCATTCTGTGATTACACACCTGCAGTGTCACAACACAGAAACGCATACATTATAATAAAGGCAGGGGTCTTCAACCTTTACTTGCCTAGGGAACCCCCTCCCAGGCAAACCCGGCAACCCCATAATACATTAACAAAAAGGTGAATGATAATGGAAAGACGAAGTAATCACAATTTTAAAATGAATAGATTTGGTAGATAGTTTCGTTATTTTTGACCTTCCCACATACATTTTTTTTAGAGGAAGTATAAATTCTAACAGCCTATCAGCATGAAAGGTAACCCCAAACACATTTTTGCTAAGAGCAGCTGTTTAGCTGGTTAAACAAAGGTTAGCCATGTGTTGGCAAAAATGTATGTCCAAGTCAAGAAAGCTTACCAGCAGCAAATTGCCGTAATGGTGCGTTTTCAAAGCCTATGTCAAATAATCCAGTGAGTGCAATTGGCTCCAATGAGTGTAATTTGCTCAATATTTGGAGTTGAGAATTTAAAAATTGACATTAGAAAGAAAATATTATCCTTTTCCTACAGCAGGTATGTAATTCAAAATTAGTTTGGCTTTTTCACCAAAAAGAAAGCGCAACCAAGAAACACTTGGAGGAGAGACGTCCAAGCAGAGATGACAAAAAGCAGCCTCAACTGGTGAGGCCTGGAAAATCTTGCCTCAAACCGAATGAGATGGAGAACATTTGTCAATGGCCTATGCTCCTTATTAGCAGTGTTTCTTCCTGAGATCACAAATACCAAACCAGCGACGGGGTGCTGTACTCACAGCATGTCCTTTGCACCGTGCTGAGCAGTTGGTGGCTTTGGGTCCGTAGGCTGTCTCAAGATCCACACACTCGTTCTCGCTGCACACCTTTAGAATAGAAGACAGGAATGGGCACAAGAATAAATGAGAAAATAACACGGTACACATTCAATTTGATTTCATTTCTAAAAACTAGAGGTAGCCCCAGTAGCAACAGACAAAAGTAACCTTACCTTCCCATCATTACACTTGGTCCCCGTGTTCACCTGTCCAAAGTCACTGGTGTGATCACCGTAGAATGTGGCTTTGCAGTCGGAGAATTTCACCATGCGACCATAGTTGGGGTCATCATTACCGTTCTTGCAGAAGAGTTTCCCGCACTGCACATCTCTACAGAGGAGAGCGTCATATCAGTGACATGCCGCTTAAATAAGCAACACCACAATCTGAGTAGTAAAAGCAGCCTATTGAAATAACATGGTATTGCTCGTTAGGCCTCACTGGCTCTGGCAGGGGATGAACTGGTCCTGTGAAGGCCGTCTGCAGTAGGCATAGTACAGTCCTCTGGTGTTCTGGTTATAGCAGTACGTTGTTGCCTTTTCAGCAGCTGAGGAGGGAATAACACCCAATGTTACACAATGCATTAGAGTAGTTCAGCAAGGAAACACCACGTGTACGTTTAACCATATATTAGAACATATTACAACGCATAGTCTTGGCGTTAGGGTTCTGCTCCTTCAGGGTATCTGCCAGAGCGAAGCGTCATATGAAGATGATAATATAACTACAGGCAGTGAGCACGATATATATCAGATACACCGATGGAAGAAACAGAACCCACAGGTGGAGGCTGGGGTGGTGGTGGGATATCAGAAACCGCAAACATAGCGAGTAACAGCTAGTTACAGCAGCAAATGTAGCAAGAGACACCAGGGCATGGTTGCGCATGACATCCGGCATTGAAGAAGCATTTTTATAATTGGTCAAATTTAAATAGCATGTAAATAGAGTTTGAATCAAATTGGTGCAGTATCTGCTGATACGACCACGCTCGTGTTTCCCTTCTGGGCTGAACCACCAGGTGTCAAAAAGGCTGCAACAACAAAAGTTACAATTTTTTCCAGACTTTAAACATTAGCATTAGAATACACTTGACTTGACCATTTCATGACAGAAAATGTATCTTTAAAAAAAGACCAGAAGAGCTAGCTACCTCCATCACCTGATCTAATGAGAGGTGACTCCGTGATGACGAGACAGGGAAATGCTTTCACACTTACATGGGCCATACATTTTCACACACTGGTCATGATGCTGTGGACACTGGCCGTTGCGGCAGTAGCCCCTCCCTCTGTCACAGGAGATCCCATTGACAGAGAAGACGTCCTCAGGACAGACGGCTGAATTCCCTGTGCAGTACTCCGCTAGGTCACAGTCGTCATGTTTCCTTCTGCACTCTGTGGACGAGGCCATGATCTGTGGAGAGTGGTTGTTGCTATGTTCACTATCACTAGCTTGTTAGTCTCCCGACAGTCATGAGTATAGAATGTATAGTCTATTAGCTTGGTGAAGGAGATGTGAAGCTGCATCTGTACTCTGAATCCACTCCGATTGCCGAAATAGAAGATTAATTTAGTCTGACTGACGCGCAGATCCACGTGTACACCGCGAGTTGCTTTTGCCAGACTAGTTCTAAACAAAATACGCATTCAAGAGGATTTGTTTTCAAGTGATGACATGGAAAATATTCTGCTTCCACTAATTCCATTCTTTTTTAAGTTTGATCAAATAAAGGAATGCAAGTGAAATGTCTTCAATGCACTTCGAGTCATAAAAAGCCTTTGACATAGTTATACGTGTCTGCTGCATGTTCTCGAGAGGGCTGTAAGAATCAAAGGAACACATCCGGATGTCTAGAGCAGACGGAGAGGCATGGTGGCTATGTGGTCGGGTCTCACCTTACAGTCTTCACAGCACTCTCCTGCAGCACACTCTGAGCCTTTGGTCAGTGTGCAGCTGGTGGCATTACAGCAAGGGTTTGTACACTCCTATAACATCAACATCCTACATGTCATTATGATGATGCTATGAGGGGGATCAGAAAGTTATTAAGGAATGAGAACATAATGTACGTCCATCCAGTGTGTAAGTTGTCTCAAAGTCAAGCCACTATGTATGTGTAGGCTTTAACTAGATAACTTGGTTTCCCCACTCCATGTTTACCTCTAGAGTATTATACCACAGTAAGACACGCTAACTAACTAAAACAAACATTGTACCCCAGTAGGCTATGAATAGGAATTACAAGCATCTGATACAAACACGACTTGGCAGGAGAGGTGTAGTTTAGCAAGATAGTTACACAAAAACATGGTATCTTATACGACTGACTTAACAGGTCTGGACAGATTAACGTGAATGAACTGCTCTGCACACTTAACTCCCTCTGACTGGAATGTAAACAGATGTTCATTGATTGTTACTTTCAAAATGTCCTTTACCAGATCACCATATAGCCGTGAATATCGTACTATATGTGGAAATGTATAGACTGCAATGTCTGGAAATGTGAATCATCTAGTGAATCTTATCATTGCATTACTGCTATGTTAGTAAATATGTACATTTTCTAAGGCTGGTGGTGGTGGATATATATATATATATATATCAGGATAGGCCTGTGCTTGTTAAAGGCATTCTCCATTTTGCCCCTAGCTAAGGAAAACAGGCAAGATCACGCACGTAAATCTGAAATGTTATTCCCAGAAATGTAATGTAATCACTTGACATACTTGTATTAACTCCACGAGAACCAACTTTTGTCTGATTTGATTGCTACATTGTTGATCTAAATGGTGGGTAGATGGAATAGAATGAGAAGGTTAATTCACCTCCAGGGAGCCACAATCACACTCCTCTCCTCTCTCCAGAAAGCCATTCCCACACACTGGGGTTGATTCCACATTTCGGTAGTCTGGCTTGTTCAGTAGGCACTCAGGGTTACGATTATACAGGAACTGGTCATAGCTCAAACTACTGCAGCTACTGAATGACTTTGGGATATCCCAGCTGAAAGAAAAAAACTGTTAAGTTACCCATAAGGTCATTTACTGACTTTCAATATAACCACTGTAGCACAAACCACTGTGCTGTCCAAGGGGTTAGTACTCTATGGCTGCTCTGTGTGTGTTATGAGCAGAGAAAACAATGCCTGTAAGTATTCTTTAATACAAGTTCCCTCTTGCTTGTAAACCACAATCAATCATATGGTTTATCATTGACAGCATTCCAATCTAGTCACAACATTATATATCTTGAAACTTTTCATAATAACAGTCCTTACCTGAGGGCCCCAGCCATTACACAGCTATTCCCAGAACAAGCACAGGCACTGGAGTCATCGTGGTTCATGCCCAGGTTGTGGCCCATCTCGTGGGCCAATGTGGCCCCCACAGCTATGGCCCTGGGGTTGTGATCCTGTAAGGAAGTAAATAGTTAACATGAAATAGAATTGACTGTGTTTGATGACATGTTCTATCAGTGAAACTAACCTGGATGAATAGGTTAGAGATTAAATTGATATAAAATGACTGTCACTGTCTCATTCTATCAAAATGCGCTAAGATCTAATCGAGCTTCCTTTTTCTGATTTAGACATCTTGTTCTGCATGTTGGTTGATTAGAGCAAAAAGCAACTTCTCCTTTTGAAAATTCCTACGTGGCTTTGATATGAGTCAGAAACATTTATTCTACTGTCAATCTTTACTACAAAGTGTAAATAGGATACTTTTGCTCATAAAATCTGTCTCGTCCAAAACTGAGATTTAGGAAAAAATTGTGTGTCACAGAATAAAGGGTTCGCAATTTTTTTCCACCCTTGGGTTGGGTTTGTTTAAATCCTGCACGAATGCCCACAGCACCGAAATAATCCTCAATTGATAGCGCAGCTGCATGCAACCCGATCGTAATGCCCAATGACATTCGATATCCCGGGCTATTTAGGGACCATCAGTAAATTACACAATGTACATGGGAAATAAAAATGATGTCAATAGCTTCAAATTTCAATGACTTAAAAAACTCAAACCAACTATAAGTTGTAGAAATTCATTCACAAATATTGAAAACATTTAATGAGACAACTAAAGTTGTGCAACATGAAAATATTGTCCCATTTACATTGTGTAATTTATTGATGGTCCCTAACTAGACCCAGAGAAGTCTTTAATGACTTCTCTGGGGCTAATGATTACACTTTTCATAATTTTTTTCCACATGAGTCATTTAGCAGATGCTCTTATCCAGAGCGACATGAAGTAGTGAGTGCATATATTTGTTGTACTTTTTTGTATTCCTGTGGGGATTGAACCCAAGAACCATGCTCTACCAACTGAGCTAGATGGGACTGTAAAATACATTTCATTACCATGCCATTTTTCTCACAACTATTTCTAAAGAAGTTAATCTTGCAATTCAATCTTTTCCCTTTCTGCTTTGTAAACGTCACATTTTGAATACTTGGTAGAACCTCTCCATTGTCCCATTTGACTTCTTCTTCAATTCCTCAAGCAAAAACGATCCTACTTCCACATTTCAAATAATGGCAACTTATTGTGTAGGCAAAATGTACACCTAATGAATGTACTTTACCTGGACCACCCCAGCAGAATGACCTGAACATAGAGTGCCGATAAAGGCCAGACCCACCGTCGATCCCTCAAAGTCAATGCCACTGAAACACAGGGAACAAGAAACATGTCAACCCCACATACGTATGTATTCATGTCAGCCACAGTGTTTTTGTGCTGCCTATGTATTCGTTGTTTTTGTTTGTTTACTCATGGATATGCGACGAATGACGATTACTTTCACTCAGGATGAGCAACTGAATATTAGAGACACATTGCCAGCTGTTTTTGTTCACAAACTTTTGTCCTCAGTCACCAAAATACTGATATTGTATCTGTATGATGTCTGTGGACTGGGTATGTGTAATTATGTAGTGGGTGGTTCGTGCCCTGAATGCTGCTTGGCTGAAAGCTGTGGTATATCAGACCGTATTCCATGGGTATGACCATTATTTTAATTTTTTTACTGTTCTAATTACGTTGATAACCAGTTTATAATAGCAATTAGGCACCTCGGGGGTTTGTGGTATATGGCCAATATACCACGGCTAAGGGCTGTGTGCAGGCACTCCGCATTGTGTCGAGCAAAATGGAGCAGCCTTAAGCCGTGGTATATTGGCCGTATACCATCCGTCCTCAGGCCTTATTGCTTTAATGTACTTGGTGAATAAAGAAGATTATGATCCTGATGTCAAATACCCATGTTATGAATTCTTCAATATGAGTCTATCAAGAATAACAATGTTCCAAACCAAGATGGCCTAATCAGGTGACCATCAGCTGACCCTATAAAGGTGTCTGACAAGCACACACTAAAAGAGAAAAACAATTTTTAAGCCACTTCGATACCGCTACGAACAGAAGTGACCTTTTTCGTAACAGGTTAGGAGAATTAGGGTTAGCAAAAAATGATCGCCTAACCTGCTACGAAAATCACTTCCGGTCGTAGCTGTATCGAAGTGGTGTGAAAAGTGTCCCCAAACCAAACATTTCATGGTTTGGCAGACATTGGAGGACTTGCGTTCATGTCCAAAGTGAATGTTATCTGCCTCTTATTTTATACTCACTGTTTACCTTATATTCAACCATGAGTGACTCACAGAGATGAAACACTTAAACCAGTCAGAGATAGAGGTGAGGACATTTAGACAAACAATTCCATTTCTTTGGCTGAGTCCTATAGTTACCTGATTAGATCTGCGTTGTGGCCTACCTGATGACGTGTGTATGTCCAGGCCTACCCAATGAGGTGTGAGTTGGGGCTTACCTGATGAGGTTTGTGTTGGGGCCTATCTAATAAGGTGTGTACGTCATGGCTTACCTGATGAGGTGTGCGTTGTCGTGGGGCTTAGTCTTGACCAGGTCGTTGTTCCTCCACGTGGTAAAGGCGTCCAGGGTGGCGCCAGCAGGGGCGGTCACTGATATCTTATCACTGTCTGACCACACCTCCAGACCAACCAGGGCAATAAAGGTGTTGAGGGGCTTATACACCTGCAGGCAGATTTGTTTCATGGTTAGGTTAAACTCTCCCCATTAAAACAATTAGGGGTGGTTTAGCAGAACTAGGCCTAATCGGTGTCCTGGAAACCATTACAGTTCATCGGAAAGCAATTAAAACATAGAGTGGTTTGAGTTGAATGACCTTCATAAGGCAGAGAAGCAAACAAGTACTGTCCAAGCAGAGCCAGAACATCAAAAAGTTGTGGTGATAAACTGATTAAATGTGAAGGTGTTTGATATTCGGTTACCAGGCCAACAGGGACACGGTGCTGTAAGGGGATCTCGTAGGTATGTAAAGCTGGCATCACCATGTGACTGACTCACCATGTTGACAAAGTTAACCACTTCAAATATCCTCTTACGCAGCTCTCCCCGATTACTCTCCATCTTCTTGTACTGAAACAGTATGGATGCGATATGTTTTAGTGCGCACAGGAGAACAACGGACACCCTGTCACGATGCATTGCTCACCAATTAGATATGATTATTAACATTATTTTATAGATATTATGTTGCTTTCCTAAATATTATTTGGTCAAAAAATATTGGCCAAATAAATGATAAGAATGAAATGTTGAAGTTTATTGTGTTGATTCGGGTACAGGTGAGGCACTTGTGTTTCTGGTGTATTGTCAGTTCTTACCTCACGGTTGTCTGCAACGAGGACAAGCTCAACATATTTTTGCTGTTGAAGTATAGATGGACCCTAGTAAACAGGAAAACGTTGTGGTTAGAAGTGGAGGGCGCTAAACCAATGTGAGTTGAGGTGCAACCAATAAAGGATTGGGATCATCATTGAAAAGGCTCAACGCTCGCTCACCACTAAAAACTCAATGTTTTATTCACGCAAAGTAAAAAATGTGTTGTTTCGGCCATCAATGGCCTTCATCAGAACACATCATTTCCTGTTAGGGAATATCAGACTATATTTAACTAGGGCGTATTCATGGATTGGATGTCTTACTGAGGCTCGAGAACGGCTCCTGCTAGTAATGGAAGGGTAGTCTTCGTTCCAGGTAATATTAGTGACTCCACACAGCATAGGCTTGGAGCTCTGGTCCTCGTATTTTAGCACTGCGTGATCACCATCATCCCCCCCTGACAGGGGCTCAATCAGGTACCTTTGGGCGGCCGTTCTGAAATATCCACTAAAATAAAAACACATAAGACATTATACAATCGATTTAGGGGATGAAATAGTGTTTCACTGTGGACTAATAGGAATGTAGTGCTGCCTGCCTGAGTCCATCGCAGGTGCTCATGCTGACCGTAGACTCACTGTCATCCACAATACTGCCGTGATAGTAGCAGTGATCCTGGAGAAGAGAATTAAGTAGAAGGCGAGGTTAAAGGGCCTTAATCAAGACACTTATAAACAGCCTACGGCTACCTATCAAGGGTATGTTCTAATCACTTACCATATCCTGAGGCGTAGAGGTGACTGGTGTGCCATCCTCAGTGTAGTAAGTCTCACTATAGTCTTTCGTGAGTAATTCCCTGAGGGGATTTTTTTTTTTTAAGTTATTTATTACATAATTTCCTTAGACTGACCTACATGTTCAAAGGAATTCATGAGGTGATAACAAAATTCATGTATTTTAAAAAATATATATTTGAGGATGCAGTGTGTGGCTACAAATGGCAACTAAGATAAGACTGTGGAAAGACAGTTCTCCACATAGTGCCGTTCCTTATTTAGGGGAAAGAAGAAGCATGTGATAATCCTACTCGTGTGAGAGGTCAACATTTTGGAGAATGAGATAGGAGTCTTTTGCCAGAGTACATACCTATTCTTCTCCAGATGCATCTCAATGTCTCTCCCACCCACTCTCATTGCATACTTCAACGTTTCTGGCCTGGATGACTGAGAGAGAGGATTAGGATTAGTTGATACCATAGATATAATCTCTCCTCAGTATATTAACATGGTCTCTTATACCACTTTGTTACAAGCAGTAAACACAATTGTTAACAAAGAATAGGTTGGCATTGAGGTCTACAGAGTACTTCACAGCAAAACAGCTCCTGTGCAGGAAGGAAGAACAGGAGACGAATGTACCTCGGTTTCTCTTTTCCGCAGAGTATGTAGTCTGATGGGTCGGACTACCTCATAGTCCCTCACTCCTTCAAGAGGAACATGACTCACTGTGGGGAGAGAACGTGAGGGATAGAGAGAGTTCAAGAATGGACCATCTTTGTCTGTTTCCATTCTATTCTAAACGTGTCATAAGCTGAACCTTGTTTTCAGGCATTGACTGGTCCATTGGTAAGGAACAGTCAGATGGCAGCATAGCAGTGTTTTACCCTTGAACTACAGCAGTATAACCCCAGCTTTCCTTATATTCAATGCATTTCATTCACGTTTACACATTGTCTAATAAAACTACAGTATGAATACCTCAGATACATGATGAACACAGGCTGTTTGACCCTCGTATATGATCATTATACTAGGTGCTGTTTTGTTAGAGAGTGTTTGTCAAGGGCTGACACATGGACAGATGTTTTTTTAGTTTTTCCTCATTACCCTTTCTTGTTCTATGTCAGGCCTGTTTGATTTGTACTTGACCTTGGCCCATTGAGCCATGATTGGGCCGTAGAGGAACATTGGGAATTATGTAATTAAATTGGTCATCTCGTTTCCAGACACTTCCACAGCACAAGGTTTTGACATATGGGCGATGTCCACCACAATCAGTGTGAGTTTACCAGATAATGCAATAATCTCTGTCTTGTCATTCCATCCATACAGCACCTGGTGTGTCAACACTTACTAACACTACTAAAGTGATGTTTCCCAATAGTCGCTTTGAGAATGAGACTTGGCTAAGGATTTATCACTATAAATCAGTGATTCTTGACTGTTGGAGTGGGAGGTTTTGAAAGGGTTGGGGGTGTCTGAGTAAAAAATAAATCACTTAAACCGCAAAAACACAGTAGAAAGTGATTAAATAATTTAATCTCTGAACAATTCTTCTTCAGTCAGTATTTTGAATATAGAGCTATTTGCAGTGCTGTTCAGCAGATTTGGTTGATTTTTGGTCTCTAACCGGTGAGCTTATTAACATCAAGAATATGGGCAAAATTGAATTATTGACAATGAAAAGGTGGGAATGTTGTTCCCTTGTTATACAATTGCTACATTTACTATCAATATAGCAGTAAAAAAATAATAATCCAGATGGCATTTTAGCAATTTTTCTCTCTGTATCTATATACTCACTGTACTGTTAATGCAACCAGTCTGAATAAAGTGCCCTTTGAATATGGCTGACTAGGGCTTAACCTGTGCCATTGTGCTGTGAGGAGACGGGTGTATCCAATGACTTACCTGAGAGATTGAGGGAGGCAGTTAGGGTAAAGATCCACAATAGACGTGTATGTGTCATTGTCGAAGTGCAAACAGCTACTGAAACACAAGTGATGGTCTGAGGGGCTTAATGGGTTACCTGGTTGCATGCTCATGTGATACCATCTACAGGCCACACCTTATTGGGCGGCCCTAGCCTGTCAGTGATGGAGTTTGTTTTTCATGGCCCAGTGGTGTTCATGGCCACTTCCTGTTAGTCATAGCTAGTGTACACACAACTTGATACAGTGCCTGTGTTTCCCAAATGGCACCCTATTACCTATAAAGTACACTACTTTTGACCGGTAGTGCACTATAAAGTGAAAAGTACTGTATGAACACATGTATTTACTTAGTTAATCTCTGTAATGTTGTGACTAAGGGTACAATGAGAATATATATATTTGGCGCGTATGACAAATAACATTTGATTTGGTATCTATCTCGGTATATTTTTCAAAACATCGTACACATTTAAACAGAACATTTCAATTACATGTAAGCAATATTCACCACTTACCACACTGACCAATCACTGAGTCATATTAATGTTATTATATTATTTTACTCATGTGAGTCCTGGCCTCCGGTAAGCTGTTTTTGTCTGTTAGGAGAAACTAACCTTTGAGAGTAAAATAAATACAAAATGGTGAGGAAAATATAGCACCACAAGAGGGCAATCTCTCCTCATAATACCTCAGGCTCTCATCCCAAGTAAATCACTGCAGTCCACAGTGGAGCTCAGCTCAGAAGCCTGCCTGTTCTGCCTGCCTTTCTTCCTGCTCTGCCTCCCTGCCTGCCTCTCTGCCTCCCTGCCTGCCTCTCTGCCTCCCTGCCTGCCTGCTCTGCCTGCCTTTCTTCCTGCTCTGCCTCCCTGCCTGCCTCTCTGCCTGCCTTTCTTCCTGCTCTGCCTCCCTGCCTGCCTTTCTTCCTGCTCTGCCTCCCTGCCTGCCTCTCTGCCTGCCGTTCTTCCTGCTCCGCCTCCCTGCCTGCCTTTCTTCCTGCTCTGCCTGCCTCTCTGCCTCCCTGCCTGCCTTTCTTCCTGCTCTGCCTCCCTGCCTGCCTGCTCTGCCCAGGCAGGTCACCCGTGATATAAGTCAGTATTCGACGTCCGTTCATGTCTGAGGACATCGGAAGTTGATGTGGAATTCAGCAACTAGGGGCATCAGTGCTATTACCTTCAAGTAGGTTTTGGCGTTGCGGACAGGGATGGCGTATGGGTGTAAGCAAAGGTTGCATGTTCAAATCCAGCGATAGAAAGTTGTTTTCATATTCTTGCTTTAAGCCTGTCCCAAACCTTAGCCCTTACCATAACCATTTGGAGTGAATGATTAACCTTAAAAATGAGGAGATCATGCCTAAACATAACCTTAACCACTTTGAAATTTGACGTTTGAGAAACATGGATGAACGTCTAATTTTGACGTGAGACTGTGAGAGTTTGTAGCTCTGCCTACCTCTCGGTCTCTCTGCTCTTCCTGCCTCTGCATGCCTTCTCTGCTCTGCTCTGCCTGCTCTGTTCTGCCTACCTCCCTTCTTCCCTACCTCTCTGCCTGTCTCTCTGCTCTGCCTGCCTGCCCGGGGCAGATATGAGCACAGGGCAAAAAGAGGACAGCTGGCTGGGTTTGTTTGCTCATCTCTGTGGTTGGAGCCTTGCCAGGGACATGGCAATCTGTTCTTTGTTTTTTTGTCCTTGATAACAGAGGGAAAGTGTGTGGCAGGACTGTGCACCACTGTTTTATAATTGGATTTGTATGCACCATTTACAATGCATGTCACCAATAAAGAAAGACAAATCAGACAAATCTCAGACACTTTTGGGAGACGGGGAGATTATGCTCGAATTTGGGATTGGATCTTTTTATGCGGAACTCTTTCTCCAACACGCACCATGTTGCATGATTCATGATTCCCTGTCTCTGAAGGAGGTTAAATCTGCCTTTTGAAGCTGAAGCCTCTCCTGTAAAACGGATTGCAGTGTTATGCTATTGCTATCATGACAAACGAGAGCTGTCTATGCATGTATTTTATTGCTGCTTGGTTTAATGCGTGTTGGTGCAGACTGCGATGCTGAAAGTCACTGTGAGGAACCATACAAATGAGGAACTGCCACTGCAGAAAACATTTGCATGTGTGGTCCAGGTTGAATTCTTAATAGAATACAGCATCAATATAAATAACTTAGGCATCCTTTAAAGCTTTGAAACTAGGGGATTTCTAATATAACCTACAGAATTTGCATGATTATTAATGATATGACTGAAGCTCAGTAGAGCCTTCATTTGTATTCACTGTCTAGTTATTTTTGTGTAACACAATGCTGTGGGCTGAGCCGTAAAAAAAAAATGAGGCTCTGTGGTGCTTTGTCTTACGTCAGACAGCATGACTTTTGTCAAAACGCGACTGAGTTATTGAGGATACAAGGTGACGTTTTGTAGATGTTTTTCAGTCTAATGTGATTTGTCGATCCGTCCATTCTACAATGGATGTTATCAAACACCGCTCGTGTCTGTCTGTCTGTGGTGCTGGTCTGCAGAGGCGGTTACCATGGAGTTTTGCTAATGTCACCAGATTGGAAGATGCAGCCTTGACCAAGATGGCTGAAAAGGAGGAACTCCAGAACAACGCAAACAACAGAAGTCAGCTGAGAGATTGAAAGTTCATGCTAGACTGGAATGATCCACTGGGCTAGAGTAGCCGACTGCACGTGTGGGACTTAAACAACAGAGCAGGGATAATGTTGCCTACTACAACACATGGTCTATTCTGCTCCAAAACACTATCTCTTACAATAAGCCTCCTGTCTTCTCGGCTAAATTTAGAAAGAGTTAAACACATGTGAATGGTTTTATAGAATTAGTCTCATTGTGGAGTTGGAGAGTCATGTCTGTTTGACCTAATTCTGTTCTTCTCTTTCCTCACTATCCGTCATTCTATGATACAATTCCAGGAGAGCTTGTGCACTTTCTAATCATCCTTGAGATGCTGGGAGAATAATTGTTGGTATGGTTGAATGTTATTCCCGGCCTGTCTCTCTCTGTATGGTGAGCTGCTGATACTGATATTGCTGTACCTCTCTGACCTGCTTTCTCCATGTTGTGGCTCTAGAACTGATGCTATGCTGGTGGATATCCAAAGCCCTGCCTTGTAGTGAGTTAAGTCATCTGCAAGATTGGTTTATTTTTCCGGCTGGCCAGTTTGAACCAGCATAGGCCCTGCACTAGGCCCTGGCTAGTCCATGGCCGAGCTGTCGGCTCTCAGTTCCTCATCCAAGCAGCCACGCTAAGCACAATAAAACCTCTCTGAGCTCACACTGTTTCCTGCGGGGCCAGTCGCAAGACAGCTCTGTTGTGGTCAATCCTTCTGTTTTTATTATTCGAGTATTGTTACGTATTACTATGTGTAAATCTCTTTGGTGTTTTGTAGGATTTGCATTTTAATAAATACACCCCACTGCAGGTTGTATAATATGAGGTACTGTCTGGTTGGATGACCTATTTATTTTAATTATCATATTTTTGTGTGGAGAATGGTAATAAATGTTGGTCATATTAATTCATTCTTTATAGAAACAATACAGACACTAACATTTGTCACACTTTCCTTTATGCTGTAGAACAGCTGTAGATTGTCTGACGTAACTTGACCTCCTCTACACTAGCTTTGCTCCACTTTGATCGTTGCCCGATTGTAAAGGGGATTTCCAGGTGGACAAGGAGAGCAGTCGTTGATAATATCAATAAATAAATAAAAAGTGGTTTATTACAAGTTGCAACTGGGAGACACCTCCAGAACAGAAGCCGAGAAAATGTCTAACGATCCTTCTCTGAGAAGATCGTTATATATTAAACGCACAGTACCAAATGTTCTGTAAACACCAGCATCCACCAGCCCCACCAGCCCCGAGAGGAAGTCACAACATCAGCTCCTACAGAATCACACAGTGTCACAGACACATTATCAGTGTTCCCTTGAATCCAGTCGGGCGTCAAACTTTAACCACAACATTCAAGACGGGCAGACATTTGATACCGGCAATTAAACAGGTCAAAGGTAGAACATCAGTACTTAATTACAACAGATTTTTGTAGACTAACAAGTGAAAACTACTTGATTAAATATGGTGCGTAAACATACATGGTTAACTCCTGTTTTCCTTCTCCCAGGGGGATGCATCTGTCTGCGTCTTCCCACACATACGTTCATGTGTAATACGTATCAATCCATATCAACAGTAAATCACATACAGGAAAATAATGAATAATAATTTCCCATTACACCAATGAAAACCACACATTCGTTTTGTTTTGTAGTACCGGGCAACCCTACTCTTTAGAGTTCAGAAGCGCTAGCTTGACCATTGAAAGTGCTGATGTGGATATCCCAAGCTTTAGCCAGGGTTTCCGTCAAAGTCTGCAGATAGTTACTGTAAATAAGTGCTGTAATGTTGTCCCTTAGCCAATCTGTTGGTTCTAGGGCCTTTGGCCCAGTGCTCCCAGTCCAAATGTGTCCTTTGGCACACAGCATACTCTGCTGCTCTCAGTAGGTAGGGGCTACCACAGACACTAGCAGATGATTAAAGGCATCTGCATTCTTCCCAGCTGAAACACTTAGTGTATTTTTTTTAAACTAGGCAAATCGTTTAAGAACAAATTCTTAGTTACAATGACGGCCTAGGAACAGTGGGTTAACTGCCTTGTTTAGGGGCAGAACGACAGATTTGTACCTTGTGAGCTCAGGGATTCGATCTAGCCACCTTTCCATTACTGGCCCAACGCTCTAACTACTAGGCTACCTGCCAGCCCATATATGACCAGTAGTAGAAAAGGTACCCAATTGTCATACTTGAGTAAAAGTGAAGATATCTTAATAGAAAATTACTCACGTAAAAGTGAGTCACCCAGTAAAATACTACTTGAGTGAAAATATATATATAATGTTTTTGTTTATAAATATACTTAAGTATCAAAAGTAAATGTAATTGTTAAAATATACTTAAGTATTAAAAGTAAAAGTATTAATAATGTCAAATTCCTTATATTAAGCAAACCAGACGGCCCAATGGTCTTGGTTTTTAAATTTACGGATAGCCAGGGGCACTCTCCAACACTCAGACATCATTTACAAACAAAGCAGGGATGACCAGGGATGTTCTCTTGATAAGTGTGTTAATTTGGAAAAATGTTCTGTTCTGCTAAGCATTCAAAATGCAATGAGTACTTTTGGCTGTCAGGGAAAATGTATGGAGTAAAAAGTACATTATTTTCTTTAGGAATGTAGTGTGTAAAAGTAAAAGTTGTCCAAAATATAAATAGTAATGTACAGATACCATCAAAAACTACTTAAGTAGTACTTTAAAGTATTTTTACTTAAGGACTTTACACCACTGAGTGAGGAGGGAGCTAGTCAAAGGCCCCAGCTGTGGGGAGAGGGAAATGGAGAGTATAGGGAGTTGGGAGGCTCTAGTCATGAGGACAGGGGGAGGGAGCTCCAGGAGCGGAGAGTGTGGAGGCCCCAGCCATGGGGTGGAGAGAGGGGAGTCGGCAAGACTGAGCCCTGGGGAGGGAGCACCAGCCTCAAGTCTGCCTGCTCTGACCTTGTCCTCCAGCCAGGATGAACAATGAGCCTGTCCCTCCCAGAGCCTCTCCCACTCTCCTCTGGAACTTTCCTGTCCTTCACCTGGCGCCAGTCCAAACGACTCCCCATGGGATTGTAGGCTCAATGTTAGGTCGGCAGAGCCAATAGGACAGATCCAAGATAAAATTGTTCTTGGCAGGACCTATGCTGTCAGTTTGATTGTTACTCAAGTAATTGTGTCCATCGCTATTGTAACTGGCGTTCCTGTGCGTGCCTAACAGTATAGCTTCCTTCCTAAAAAAGTCCTTACTGGTACTCGATCTCAGATCCTCTGCCTTTCAAACACACGTGACCGCCCACTTGGCCAACATCTTATCCAAAACCACTTACATAATAAGTGGGACGAAAGGGATGCCATATCCCTCTGATGTGGTCGGACAATATGGCCAAAACCATTTGCCACTGTGACAGGAAGCCACATTCTAATGTACTAACCATTCTGACTAAGTTGTGAGTGGGACTGCATTACTATGGTGATTGGTGACACAGGCGAACGTGCTGATGTCATTCACCCTGCCCTCCTACCCTCCTACTCCCTCTCCCCCATTCACCTGATCTTGTTGTCACCTCAGCGTGTGGTATTGTTGGAAATCCCTTCCCCCTCACCTTTCCTGTTCGTGTCCCTGCATTGCCATGGAGATGGTATGTAAGGCACATGACCCACAGGTGATCTCAAAGACACAACAACAGTGTTCGTCACAGGTAACCTAACCTAACTAAGCAGGTGTAAAAGAAAAGCCTGAAACTAGATCCCCTACATACTGGTCTTGATGCGAAGAAAATAAATGTTGGGGGAGGTTCTCTGCACTGTTCAACCAATCCAGTAAATGTGGAGGACAAGTTAAGATGGAGTGTTGCCTTGTTAACATCCATAAGCAAAAGTCGTGTCACAGGCTCTCATTCCATTTCCATCGAAAACCGGAACATCTGTAATGATACACATAGAACGGAAACAATGTGTCGGTTTTTGTTCTGGTTTTAGTGGTTATTATGTTGTAACTGAAACTGTACGATATCAAGAGACATTAAGTTTTACTGATACCTATTAATGTTCTTGTGTGTTCCATGCAAGACAAAGCAAAAAAACTTTTTTTTAAACTTCTGACCCGATTTGGTACAGTCCTACGCTATTCACACCTATAATTCTAGGATGCATCCTAAATGGCACCCTATTCCCTACATAGTGCACTACTTTGGACCAGGTTCTCTTGTCCAAAGTAGTGCACTATATAGGGTACAGGATGCCATTTGGGATGGTGCCCTAGTCTGGAATGTCACCTTGACCCCCTAGGACCATGCAGTGACCCTAATGAGGTACCTGATCATGTGTTGCCTTGATGTGTCTTTGGAGTTCAGAGTCTGATTGGATAGTGATGTGAAGACAGATGCACCATGGCCCTCGTGGCCGTCTTAGTGTAACCAACCATGATCAGAGGTAGAGGCGAGCCGGCAGCAGCCGGTTTGAGCCGGTTCTGTGTAATGCTGCCTGCCTGCCTGCCTGGGTGCCCAGGCTGTGTGTGGGAGCGATGCACAGTCATTTAATCTGCATGTTCAGGCCTGTCCCTGGGGGAGAGGAGGACAAAGGGAGAGAGAGAGAAAGAGGAAACACAAGCTCTATAGCTCTGCCTGCTCTGTGCGTGCCAGTGCTGCCTCCAGAATTTCTGGCCAAAAGTTGCCCGATCTCTCTTGCCTGCCTTCTGCGCCAGGCTCCCTGAGGGTTATGAAACTCATCCCAGAAAAACTGGGATGTCATCTAAAACACAAAACCTTTTCTGGTAAACCCTACTCCGTTAGATGATTTATTAAGCCTATTTCCCATAACTGTAGGTATTACACTTTTATTGACACTAAAACTGGATTGGACCCCCCTTGAAGAGCTCCTCTTTATAATAGGCTTTAAAAGTCAGTCAAGCGTTGCTCTGTGTTTTTCAGTCACAGGCCAATGAGTGAACTGATGAATGCACCTGTGTTACCGTCAGGAGATCACGCAAGCACGCACATGCACACACGCACACACACACACACACACACGTACATAGTCTTGTACAGGTAGCCTTGCGGGGACACACAATTCAGTCCCATTCAAATTGTATTTTCCCTAACCCTAACCTGCACTCTTACCGTAACCCTAACCCTAACCTTAACCCTAAACCTAAACCTAACATTATCTCCTAACCCTAACCTTAAATCTAACCCTAGCTCCTAACCCTAAAGCTAATTCTAACCCTAACACTAATTGTAACCTTCATAGCAGCCACATACAAACAGCATGATCACTTTGCTCGTTAATAAATCCCTCTACAGTATACGCCCTGTCTAAGCTGGGAGAGGGGGGTTCTACTAAGCTATATAGAATTGTTTTAAGAAGGTCATACTCAGGATAATTTAGCTTTTAGATTTTGAATTTTAAAACACAGATTTTTTTATTTGGCCCATTAAAACGCATTGAATAACAGAAGATTCCCCAAATAAATTGAAAGGAAGTAGGTTCGGAAGTATCTATATCTATATCTGAGAGATACAGTATAAGAAGGATCAGGATTTTTTTTGGTTACATATATTTAACCCCTTATTTTTTACTCTAAATAGTCTCCATATATACTTCCATAAATCTTTTCAACGGGTACCGGGAGACCTTCATACAAGTCTTGTGAGGCCTGTGGGCGCCCTAGAGCAAAACAACCAACACATTCATGAGAGTCTCACCTTCCCACAGAGGGGTGGAAAGGTTAGTGTGTAGCCCAAACTGTTTGGACGCTACAGACAGAAGTTGGCAGATCGGCTGTACCGACTTCAGACCAATCCCAAGACATTTGTGGAGAACTGAGAACACCATCGTGTTAGTGAGAGTCTCCTCTTTCCATAGAGGGTTCGCAATAGTTTTGTAGGCCAAACTTTTCAGACGCTTACAATAGATTTTGTGTGAAGACCGATTTTCATCTCATGGTCTGACAAACACCGGCTCTAGCTCTGTCACCTTCACCTCAGATTCGGAAATGAGACATCGGCGGATGCGGTGTCGCAACAATATCTCTAACTTAAAATGACACATTTTTCAGGTGAATTTTTTATTATGCTAGTTGATTTCCCCGGGGCCGCAGAAATTGACGCTAGGTGTTCCTTCTCGCATCTACAGCACACAACACATCAGCTGTCTGTGACCCGGTGAAAAAACCTTTGCAAGCCAAGCCATCATAACCGCTTCACCCTGCCTACATCATTGTCATCCTATTAGCTAACGCCATGATCAACATAGCTACTAGAACTAACGCGTTAGTAAACCGGCTACAATAATGCAGCACATGCAGTTTAGCAGTTACACCGGCGGGCCTCGGTAGCAATACATTAACAAAACCAAAAGCTTATCTTGGAAAAGCACCAGTGTTCTGATAACCATAGACAGCTGGCTAACATGGCTACCCTCTATGTTTGAGCTGGGTGTTTGAGTAGGCTAAACTGACTAGCTGCATTCGCTAGCTAAGTAAGTGAAAGTGAAAAAAAAGACAAGAAAATACAGCTAGCTCTCTCTCTCTCTCTCTTGTGCTTCTCCTTCATTTTTGAAGAAATGCATTATCTCAAAACTGTTCCACTATTGTCTTTCTCTCTCTTTGAGTCAACAGCTCACCACATCTTATGTACTGCAGTGCTAGCTAGCTGTAGCTTATGCGGTCAATACTAGATTCATTCTCTGATCCTTTGATTGGGTGGACAACATGTCATTTCATCTTGAAAGAGGTCTGACACACACACACACACACACACACACACACACACACACACACCAGTAATGTTGGTTAACTCTGATAATGTTTATATCCCTCGGTAGTGCAGTGCTTCGGTGTTCCAGTGCCCTGTTCAGTGTTCCATCCCTCTGAGCCCCTGCCTGACTGCCAGTCAGAAGCAGGAATATGTCTGGTATGCCGGCCTGGTTCGTACTATGAGTATTGATGTGTTGCTGCCATGCTATGTTGTTGTCTTAGGCCTCTCTTTATGTAGTGATGTGGTGTCTCTCTTGTCGTTATGTGTGTTTTGTCCTATATTAAAAAATATATAATTTTTTAAAATCCCAGCACCTGTCCCCGCAGGAGGCCTTTTTGTAGGCCGTCATTGTAAATAAGTATTTGTTCTTAACTGACTTTCCTAGTTAAATAAAGGTTCAATAAAAAATCTATTTAAAAAAGATGCTGGCTTGCCACTGCCATTGGAGAGGTGCCATGGGTAAGATCTGTTATAAACACAGCCAGGGCCCAAATTCACTTCTCAGAATTGCGTAATAAGGTGGCATTGGGTCATGGTTATGGGATGATTTCTGCCAGCAACACAGATTCCTGTAAGGCAGGGATCATCAACTAGATTCAGCCACTGGATGATTTATTTTTGATCAGATGGTCGGGGGGCCGCAACATAATTACTAATCATTTGAATACGGCAAATGTACTGCAAGAAGCCCAAACAGATATAATATCTGACTAAAACATAATCATTTCAAACCTTACTTACATTTGTATATGATCACGTGTCTCTCTATTATGCGTGGAAATACCTGGGAACAGATTTCCAAAATTAAAATCCTGATGTTCTTACATACAGTTTTTTTATGTCCAACAATGAAAATGCAACCCCTCCCCCCAGTGAATACAGCAGAACTGTAATTGTCCCACCCTATATGATAAGAGGACTGTGTCGTTCAGTACAGAACAACCTGGTCTCACACACACCTGGCCCCAATTCCCAGTGATTAGTAATTGAATAAGTGTGTCCTTGGTTTACCATTGTCCTGTTGATTATTGTTACAATGTCCGTTGGTGCGTGTGGTGCATGTGTGTTTTGGCTTTCGTGCCATTGTGGATTGCGCAGATGATTACGGGTCTCGTCCCATGTGTTAATCATTGTGTGCTTGTGTTATTTATTTGAGGTACTCCTCGCTGTTTTGTTTTGGGTTTCTACCCTGTGTTTTGTATACGTGTTTGTTTGGTCTTTGTCCCCGTGCCTTTACACGGCACGCCTTAATTTTGGTGTAATAAAAAAAACTATTACGCATTCCTGCGCCTGTCTCCCGAATCATTCATACCAACGTGACAATAACTGTGCCCGTCAGAACGACAGTAGCTGAGTAAACAACACACAGCTTGACGTACCTATTTGACAGTTATTTGACAAAGTTATCTGAGTGACATGCAATAACCTGCGCTAAATAGGTAATGGGGTGCCATTTGGGACGCAGAAGTGTCCTAGACTGCTCAGTCTGCCATAAAGCCTCACTAAGATAATACTGGATAGAAATATCAACACCCACACCCTACATTATTAATATAGGACATGGGCACGTTAACTGGCTGGTTGACATCCTATCCCAAACTACAATGCATGAAATCATCCACTCCAGACAGAGCTCCAAGAATATCCGACAATGGTGCAACTCGAACTCCAGCTGTGACAGAGTTAGGTAAGTCATGCACACACAGACAGGATGGAGAAGAACTAAAAGAAAATCAGTTTACCTCATTTAAACCACTAGAATGCCAGCTCATAACACTGGACACAACGACAATATTATTGAATTTGACTGATATTAGTGATAGAGATAGTGGTTATCAGTGGCACTATATACTGTCATATAATGCATCTTAGAATCCATCATAAAACAAGATGCAGACAAGATCAAGACATGGGGATAGGGGATAGAGATAGCTACAGAAGGACATTGACCCTGTTGGTCTAGTACACATTTATGATTCAGACATGAACAAACTGTTCTGCCAAGCAAGCGGAGACAGTTTATGTCTGGAAAAGGAGTCTCCACAGAGTTGACCCCAAGGGGAAGAATGATGACAAGACCTTTGACCCTTGCTAAATTTAGCGCCCTTTTGTTGTGATTAATACGGGGACACTTGTCTGCATGAGAGAACGGGGTAAATGGCCCGAACCCCCCTCCTTCTGTTTCCCCGCTGGCTGCACCAAGAGATCTCATTGTGCAGCGCTGGCTGTCTGTGACTGTGTCTCACAGTTGAAAATGATCCTCACTCACCCGCACAGTCATGAAGAAGGTGCAACAGCGCATCTCCCCCCTCAGGAGGTTGAAAAGATTTGGCATGGGCCATCATATCCTCCCAAAAATATACATCTGCGCCATTGAGAGCATCTTGACTGGCTGCATCACTGCTTTATATGGCAACAGCAATGCCCTCGATCACATGGCGCTACAGAAGGTGTTGCGGACAAGCTCCCTGCCATCCAGGACCTCTATATCAGGCGGTGTGAAAGGAAGGCCTGGAAAATCGTTAAAGACTCCAGCCACCCAAGTCATATGCTGTTCTTTCTGCTTCTGTATGGCAAGCGGTACCGGTGCATCAACTCTGATACCAACAGGCTCCTGAACAACTTCTATCCCCAAGCCATAGCTAACAAAATGGCTACGCGGACTATCTGAGTTTACCATATTTTGGCACTGTCTCTATGCACACTAACAGGACTCTACATGCTCGCTCACACACACACACACACACACACACACACACACACACACACACACACACACACACACACACACACACACGCACACGCACACGCACACACACACACTTCATTTGCTCACACACACATAACATGCACATACATTTATACTGATTCTATACACATGCACACACACTCACATAGAATCATCATGTACGCTGCTGCTACTCTGTTTATCATATATCCCAATGCCTAGTCACCTTACCCCTATACATACTGACATATTGATTACTGCATTGTTGGGTTTAGACCTTGCAAGAAAGGCATTTCACTGTACTTGTGCACATGACAGTGTCTCTGCTCTGAAGGCCAAGGCAAACTTTTTTATTAACATAATTTGTGAAGCAAAGGGAAATTCTAAACTGATCTGGGAGAATCTAAAAAAGTTAACATGGAAAGAGCATAGTAACACTGCAAAAAGACTAGAAATCATAGTGAATAACAATCTAACACAGGATGCAGTCGAAATAGCAATAGCCTTCAATTCCTACTTTATTGACTCTGTCAGGGTACTGACACAGAACCCCTCCACTGGTTTCTTGGGCTCAGTGCTCGTGAATGACGCTCAACCTGTCTTCATCATAAGGGAGGTTTCTGAGTCAAAGGTGAACAAGGTGATTAGCTCACTAAATAACTCTAAAGCCAAAGATGTGTTTGGGCTGGGCTCTACCTTTCTTAAAAACTGCAAAGAGTCACTCATTGGCCCTATGACTAAGGTCACCAACACATCTATTGGTCTCGGGGTGTTTCCAAGGGTATGGAAGTCGGCTATCTTTAAATCAGGCGACCCTGCTGATGTGAGTAACTATAGGCCCTACAGTTTGGCTTCAGAGCGAAACACTCCACAGAAACGGCCAACTGCTTTCTTCTGGAAAATGTGAAGTCCAAGATGGACAAAGGGGGCGTTGTTGGGGGTGTGTTTCTGAACCTAAGGAAGGCTTTTGATACTGTTAACCATGAGATTTTCATCACAAAATTGTCCAAGTTCAACTTTTCCCCTGATGCCTTGAGATAGATGAAATCATACCTTGAGGCGGAACTCAGTGTGTCAGAGTGAGCAATGAGCTGTCGCCCTCTCTTAGCTATGATGTGGGCGTGCCCCAAGGGTCAATACTGGGGCCCCTCCTGTTCAGCCTGTACATTAATGATCTGCCTTCTGTCTGTACTGGGTCTGAAGTTCAAATGTGTGCAGATGATACAGTGCATGCAAAGAGCAAACAACAAGCTGCACAAGAACTCACTAATGTAATGGTCCAGGTTACAAAGTGGCTCAGTGACTTGTGTTTGCATCTCAATGTGAAAAAAACTGTTTGCATGTTCTTCACAAAGAGGGCAACAGATGCTACTGAGCCAGATGTACATGTGTCAGGGGAGAAGCTACAGGTGGTATCTGATTTTAAGCACCTTGGCATCATACTTGATCCCAACCTCTCTTTTAAAAAGCATGTGAAAAAGGTAATTCAAATAACCAAATTCAACCTATCTAATTTCCGATTTATACGAAATTGTTTGACTGCAGAGGTAGCAAAACTGTACTTCAAATCTATGATACTCCCCCACTTAACATACTGCTTGACTAGTTGGGCCCAAGCTTGCTGTACAACATTAAGACCTATTCAGTCTGTCTACAAACAGGCTCTCAAAGTGCTTGATAGGAAGCCCAATAGCAATCATCACTGTTACATCCTCAGAAAGCTCCTGAGCTCCTGAGTTGGGAAAATCTTGTGCAATACACCGACGCATGTCTTGCATTCTAGATCCTAAATGGCCTGGCTCAGTATTTTTGTTAACAGAAAACCCAAACATATGGCAGCAGATCCACATGGTCTACCATGAGAGGTGAATGTATAGTTCCCTTAAGGAAAAGCACCTTTAGTAAATCCGTTTTCTCTGTGAGAGCTTCCCATGTCTGGAATACACTGCCATCAGACACACATAACTGCACCACATATCACACTTTCACAAAATGCTTGAAGACATGGCTAAAGGTCAATCAAATTTGTGAACATGGTCCCTAGCTGTGTGTTGCCGCTTTCCATGTTGTCTGTTGTCTATAGCTTGTGAGGTGTGGAAACACTTTGTTGCTTTTATGAATTTTGTCTTGCTGCTTTTTGTTCTATGTTGCTATGTCTGTATGCCAAGTCTTGCTTGTCCTATGTTGCTCTGTCTGTATGCTACGTCTTGCTTGTCCTATGTTGCTATTGTCTATATTGTAATTGTTTTTAATAACCTGCCCAGGGACTGCGGTTGAAAATTAGCCGGCTGGCTAAAACCGGCACTTTTACTGAAACGTTGATTAATGTGCAGTGTCCATGTAAAAAATAAAATAAACTCAACTCAAGTACTTTTGGGTCATAAATATGCCATTTTGCTGACTCAACCTTTCCGGAACCTGGCTAATATTCTGTGTCCTCAGTCATAACTCGCATGCCAGCTCGAGACAGGCAAGTATCCTGTGGCGAGACAGTGTACAGACAGCCCTGGGGCCTCAGTACATAAACGGAGTTTAAGTGAGGGGTTCTGTATTGTACATTGTTTTCACTCAGCACAGACAGACAATGACAAAATAACCAACATTCCATACCTTGGCACAACTCTCTAAACAACTTCTCTAGAGACACATACCAGAACAATTGCTGAGAGAGGTAACAGTCTCTAACCTTTGTTTCCATGTAAGGGAGTGTGTACATCAATGAGGGGAGTGAACTACATAACAAAGGGCAGTGGGAACTTTCCCTCAGTCCAGGCAGGGCAAACATGCTAAGGAATGGGGGGGCAGCTTGAGGGTTCAAGCTCAATGAACATTCACAGTGAGTATTTACAAGATATGTGCCCTAGACGATTGTGTATGATGTGGAGTTTATACATTCCAACGTTTTTAAAGAGGAACGCCTTTCTCTGGCTCCGTCCCAAATGCCACCCTATTCCCTATATACTATACTACTTTTGACCAGGGCCAATTGGGAATAAGGTTCCATTTGGGATGCACACTCTGTTATCATCAGTATGGAGCTGGGTCTCGGGATGCACCCCTTCCTCCCCAGTCAGACCTGCCAGTAAAAACAACAACATCCCCCCTGGTTTTGGAAAAAGTAACGAAGGGTATTTATAGTGCTACTAACTGGAATGTTTAAATGTAACCTGTTTTTATATTTTAGAAAGTAAAGGCAGTAATAATACTGACAGCAACAGTAATAAGTTGAAGAGACTGAACTGCTGGGTGTCACCCTAGATAGCAAGCTATCATGGTCAAAACATGTAGACTCAATGGTTACTAAAATGGGAAGTGGTCTGTCCTTGATAAGGCATTGCTCTGCTTTCTTAATATCTCAGTCAATCAGAAAAGCTCAACAGGCACTAGCGTTCAACAGGCACTAGCGTTTTATCGCTCCTGGACTACTGTCCAGTTGTGTGGTCAGTTGCCACAAAGAAGGACAAAGGCAAATTGTAGTTGCTCCAAAACAGAGCAGCACATATTGCACGTAGATTTACATGGAGGGTGAATGTCAATGACATGCATGTCAATCTCTCCTGGCTCAAAGTTGGGGAGAGATTGACTGCATCACTTTTGGTCTTTGTGCGAGGTGTTGATGTACTGAAGGTACCGAACTGTCTGTTCAAGCAGTTGGCACACAGATTGGACACTCATCAGTATCACACAAGACATGCAACCAGAGGTCTCTACACAGTTCCTAGGTCCAGAACAAAGGCTGGGAAACACACAATATTAAATAGAGCCATGACTAAATTGAACTCTCTGCCACCCCAGGTAACTCAAACTAGCAATAAAACCATATAATTAAAAAAAGATTCACTAGCTGTGGGTCGCTCTGAAAGGGAGTGTCTGTCGAATGGCTAAATTGTAATGTAAACTCAGTGCTATGTATGTATATTTATGAATATTTTGTATTTTATTTGTTGTGTTGTTTCCTGTTTGGACCCCAGGAAGAGTAAAATTCAGACATTTTCAAGCCTTGCCATAGATTTTCAAGACGATTTAAGTCAAAACTGTAACTAGGCCACACAGGAATATTCATCTTGGTAAACAACTGTAAATTTGACCTTGTGTTTTAGGTTATTGTCCTGCTGAAAGGTGAATTTGTCTTCTAGTATCTGTTGGAAAGCAGAGTGAAGCAGGTTTTCCTCTAGGATTTTGCCTGTGCTTAGCTCCATTCCATTTATTTTTTATCCTAAACAACTCCCTAGTCCTTGCCAATAACAAGCATACCTTTAACATGATGCAGCCACCACCATGCTTGAAAATATGAAGAGATGTACTCAGTGATGTGTTGTGTAACACTGTATAACAATATAACGCTGTGTATTCAGGACATAAAGTTTATTTATTTTCCACATTTTTTGCAGTTTTACTTTTGTGCCTTATTGCAAACAGGATGCATGGTTTAGAATATTTTTATTTGGTACATGCACCTTTCTTTTCAATCTGTCATTTAGGTTAGTATGGTGGAGAAACTACAATGTCGTTGCTCCATCCTCAGTTTTCTTCTATCACAGCCATTAAACTATGCTACTGTTGTAATAAAGTCCCCATTGGCATCATGGTGAAATTCCTGAGCGGTTTCCTTCCTCTCCGGCAACTGAGTTAGGAAGGACACCTGTATCTTTGTAGTGACTGGGTGTATTGATATACCATTCAAAGTGTAATTAACAACTTCACCGTGCTCAAAGGGATATTCAGTGCCTGCTTTTTTTTACAAGGCATTGGAAAACATCCCTGGTCTTTGTGGTTGAATCTGTGTTTGAAATGTACTGTTTGACTGAGGCACCTTTCAGAAAATGTTATGTGCACGGTACAGAGAGAAGGTAGTCATTAAAAAAGTTACAAATCATGTTAAACACTATTGTTGCACACAGAGTTAGTCCATATCATCTTATTATGTGACTGGTTAAGCACATTTTTACTCCTGAACTTATTTAGGTTTGCCATAACAAAGGGGTTGAATACTTACTGACTCAAGATGTTTCAGCTTTTCATTTCTTATTAATTTGTCAAACTTTCTAAAACACAATTCCACTTTAACATTATGGGGTATTGTGTGTAGACCAGTGACACACAATCACAATTAAATCCATTTAAAATTCAGACTGTAAACAGAACAAAATTAGGAAAAAGTCAAGGGGTGTGAATACTTTCTGAAGGCACTGTAAGTAGCTTACTGTTGCAGTCGGTGTAGAGAGTCAGTCATTCCCTGGAACCAGTGATGTCACTTCTGTAACTGGGGCTTGACTGCACGAGCTTCCCTATAATCCCTTTAAATAGCGCAGGCAGCGCTCACAGCGTTCACTCACTGCAATCCCTCTCAGGCGAGTAGTGCTCTCTCTCCCCCCTACAACACCAGTCAAAGGAGTTGCTGGACCAGTTCCTGAGACTGCACCGCAGCCGTTACAAGAGAGTCATCAAGATGACTAGCTACATTGTATCCTCCGACTCTCGCCGTGTCAGCCCATCGGTCCACGGGAACAAATTCGACACTGCCTACCGCAAGAAGGCCGTGCCCAACATATTCGAGAACGTCAACCAGGACGCGGTGATGAGGCTGTTCGAGAAAACCGGGGACAAGAAAGCGGAGGAGAGGGTGAGGAGCATCTTCTCCTTTACGCAGGACCCAGCGGAGACGGCCAAAGCTCTGATGGCGCTCAAGCAGCGAAAGAAGGACAAGTTCTTCCAGATCGTGGGCCTGGTTCGCCACATGCTGAAACTGCGTTGAACATTCTCTTTCGGCTCTGCTGAATGAGTTGAATTGAAGTGCCCAACAATGTCGCTGCAGCGGTTGGTCAGGTAATGCCGACCTGTCATGGAGAAGAAACGTCCTCGAATGGATTTTGCCTAAATTCAAGCCACTTGCTTCGAAGGCAACAAAGTGAGACTATTCCATGAACATGCACTCCATGCGTAATGGTATGTTCGTTTGGATACGTCGTGCTGGATGGAGAAAGAAGGAGGTGAATGGAATACCGAGGGTTGTTGTCCCGAACAAAGAAACATGGAGACACGATGCTCTCCCTGACTGACTATGCATTCTGTCGAATGCTTCACATTCAATGTGTACCTTATAGGTGCCTGTTTGCTGGTACATAGTAATTATAAGAAGAGACTGCCGAAGAAACTGCCTGAAAATGCCTGTTCCGGTGAAAACATATGCCTTGTCTCTGTATCATTTTAACTTTGTGATACCTGCTATAAACACGGTTTATTAGTGGCCACAAATGTATTTATAACAAAAATGTTACAGCAATATAATGACATGCATTTATGAAATGTCCTTTTGCAATTTCTTTAATAAATTATTATTGAAATATAATGTCCATTCTCTTTGCTTTCATTTCAAATGACTCCACATCACATTACTTTGTTTGAATCCTCTCTGATAGGCCTGTTTTCACCTTAGTTTGTAAATACACTGTAATTCTTTCAGGCTTCATTTAGTCTAAAATGGGGTTCACCCTTTATTAATAATTCCATTAAGTTACACCTTTATATAATAAAATGACTGTTTTTCCAGATGGAACTTCACTTGTGGCAAGTTGGATAAGATAAATATATATAGTAAACATATAAACAGCAACATTCACACAGAGATAAAAATGCTTATAAGATATATATATATATGATAAGACCTAAGTCTACGCCCTGATGGCAGGACTGTATATTACCTGATGCAGTGCTATATAGTACCTGATGGCAGGACTGAAACGAGAGGGGGGGGGGGGGGATTTACACATTGCTTGATGTGGTTAACCTTCATCAGTTTCCCCTCTGATGTGGCTTACTCCAGACCGGTGCAAACCAGTTCTGCTGGGGAGGTTTGCTGCTGTGCACAGCAGTGTTTGTCTAAGGTGTATCTCATCATCCCCGCTCTGCAGATAAGAGCTTGTTTGACTAGTATTACAGGGTTTAGGTCTGCTGTGTTAAGAGGTTCTACAATACGCTGCCTTTACCTGTCTTTCATCAGACAGTACAGTAACAATATCACCTATTAAACTGTCTAATAACAGTTTACATCTTTTCACACACTTTTAGGGTCTTAATCAGTTCTGTCATTTTTATCAGGGTTTTGTTACGGGTTGGATTAGCTGCCGTCATAGGGATCAGTGAGAGTCTGCTAATCTCATTGCTTTGGTAGTCTCAAACCAGTTCAAACCAGAGTCGATGGATGATTTGTCTGACATCTGAACATGTACTTGGCCGCTGCTTGCCACAGACACAGGAAACCCTGCCTCTAGCCTGAGGGTGGGGATTTCTCAGGAAAATATCTACCTGTGCCAGACCCTACAGGCACGGTGACGCTAGGTAAAACACACCATACAAACTCTCTCTCTCTTTCTGTCTCTGTCTCTGTCTCTCTCTCTTTTTCTCACCCACACACAAATTCACACACTTTCACTCTTTCACTACCCTAGTGTCCGGATTCAGTCCGTATCGCAGAAGATCTGCGTTAAAATATAAAGGTAATTTCCGATTGAGCCAACATATGCAGCATTTACTGTTAATGCAGTCTCCGTGACCGTGGGAACAATGACTTGGATTGTCAATCGCACTATAAATCCGATCTTCAGCGCTATGGATTAAATAGAGCCCTGACTAGATCACGTTCTTTGTGTCTGCGCGATCTGCTTTTTAACCCTGGGAAAATCAAACACAGCTCTTTGCTTCATAAACACACTAAAAAGTAACTGACCATCTCGGTTTGAAAAAAAGTGCCTGACATGATTGTTATAGGTTTATGTTCAAATGACTCTTCCTCCATTTCAAACAGCTCAGTGCTGCATTGCTTTGATGTCAACAGACACTGTGGCAGACGACCATCTAGCCTCTGTGTTGGTGCCATTGCTATGGTGACAGGGAGTGAGAGAGTGAGAGGGGAGTAGAGGCGGGATTTTCTGATCAGAAGGACGGTCCTCTGATTCCAGTGTGGACCGGTTTTAATCATGCTCTTTAGAAGAGGAACTAAGAGTGAGCTGGATGTTAATATTAGTCAGCATTAGCTGGGAAGATCCTATCTATAACAGCCGCAAGTTACCCTCATGACTCATATTTTCTCTCTTGATAAAGGATTGAAAAAGCTGGTTTGTTCTGGTATTTGCTCTGGTAACTCTGTGACCCATACATCCCATCTACTGAAAAACTCATTTGGTTTCAAGTGTTCCCCACAACAGACAACAGACAGTGAATAACAGCAGTAAGAGGGAGGGAGAGAGAGAGAGAGAGAGAGAGAGAGAGAGAGAGAAAGGGTTGGGGGCAGCAGTGAGAGAGAGAGAGAGAGAGAGAGAGAGAGAGAGAGAGAGAGAGAGAGAAAGGGTTGGGGGCAGCAGTAAGAGGGAGGGAGAGAGAGAGAGAGAGAGAGAGAGAGAGAGAGAGAGAGAGAGAGAGAGAAAGAGAGACCTCCTAAAGGTCAAATGGGATGAAAAAGTGGGCTCCATACAGGAAAGTCAGGAATTTGCTAGAGGTACAGATGGAGACGAACAGGAACTGACCAATACTTTTCCTTTGTGTGTCTTACAGTCTGACTCATTCATTTTTCCCAAAGGGGGTCAGCCAGCCAGCCAAGCGCATCAGCAGTACTGACAACCTCATAAAGGGTACACAAAACAATCACACAGAAATGACTCGGTTCCAGTTCTGGAATATCTGAGATATCTAGATTTTGGCACATTCTTGTGGTTGTTAATCACTGGCATTATGTCGTAGACAGCGACACACAACTAACTCTAGTCTGAGTTCCTCTTTTGTTTTTGGATGAATCAGTGTATTGGTTGTGTTTGGTGCAATTTGTGTAGGATTGGTCCTGCAGCGCTGTAGATTGAGGCCAGTGTGTGTGTGTGTGTGTGTGTGTGTGTGTGTGTGTGTGTGTGTGTGTGTGTGTGTGTGTGTGTGTGTGTGTGTGTGTGTGTGTGTGTGTGTTGCGTCAGTCAGTTCCATTTGAGATGACCCTTGCTGGCCCGTCATGAGCCCAGAGGAGAACCATGGAGACACACTGATGCTTCTTTCACTTCCCAAACAAAACATCACTCTACTGTCTCTTCCTGTTGCCATGGATTTATTACGGGTGTTGACATGACAAGTCCATTATCAGTGGGGACACATACAGTGCATTTGGAAAGTATTCAGACCCCATAACATTTTCCACATTTTGTTATGTTAAAACCTTATTTTAAAATTGATTAAATTACATTTTTTCATTATGAATCTACACACAATACTCCATAATGACAAAGTGAAAACAGGTTTTTAGAAATGTATTAAAAATAAAAAACAGAAGTACCTCATTTACATAAGTATTCAGACCCTTTAGTATGAGACTCGAAATTGAGCTCAGGTGCATACAGTTTCCATTGACTAGAGTCCACCTGTAAATTCAATTGAATTTGACATGAATTGGAAAGGCACACACCTGTCTATATAAGGTTCCACGATTGACAGTGCATGTCAGAGCAAAAACCAAGCCACGAGATCAAAGGAATTGACGGGTAAAGCTCCGCGACAGGATTGTATCGAGGCACAGATCTGGGGAAGGGTACCAACAAATGTCTGCAGCATTGAAGGTCCCCAAGAACACAGTGGCCTCCATCGTTCTTAAATGAAATAAGTTTGGAACCACCAAGACTCTTCCTAGAGCTGGCCGCCCAGTCAAACTGTGCAATTGGGGGAGAAGGGCCTAAATTCAGGGAGGTGATAAAGCTGATGTTCACTCTGACAGAGCTCCAGAGTTCCTCTGTGGAGATGGGAGAACCTTCCAGAAGGACAACCATCTCTGCAACACTCCACCAATCAGGCCTTTATGGTAGAGTGGCAAGACGGAAGCCACTCCTCAGTAAAAGGCACAGCCCGCTTGGAGTTTGCCAAAAGGCATCTAAAGGACTCCCAGACCATAAGAAATGATCTGGTCTGATGAAACCAAGGTTGAACTATATGGCCTGAATGCCAAGTGTCACGTCTGGAGGAAACCTGGCATCAGCATTGTGGTGGCAGCATCATGCTGTGGGGATGGTTTTCAGCAGCAGGCACTCAGAGACTAGTCAGGATCGAGGGAAAGATGAACGGAGCAAGGTACAGAGAGATCCTTGATGAAAACCTGCTACCTGCTACTGTATTTTATTTATTTAACTTTTATTTTCATAACCAGGTTGTCCCATTCAGGTCAGCTTGTCAAGTGCTTGACTTGGACTTAAATAGGTGCCGGTACTGTTTATATTTAGGTGCAGGTGCTCCACAATACATTTGAGCTTATATTCTACAAGAGGAACAGGAGCTCAAGCAGTAGAAATGTGAGGTTCCAGTACTCAGCTAATGTTAGCTCCTGCCCAAATCAAGCACTGTGTTTGTCCCCGTTAAAGGCTAGGCCTTTAAACCTAACACAATGGGTCGAATAACTATTTTCTCAACTCACAGGTATTGGGTGTTGATATGAACAGTAATCTTGTACACCTCAGCACTACATCAATGCCGAACAGGGCTTAGTGGGGGATCTCTCCATGCAGAGCAGTTCTTCTAAGATTGTGTAACCATTTCTCTCCTCCCTCCCCTCCCTCTCTGACAGGACTTCCTGTTCTTTCGGTTGTGTGCGTTACGTCCCTGGAGCTGGAGTTATGTTCGGGGCCGGGCTTGTAGACCTGGGATGGCTGTGTGTGTGTCTGTCTGTCTGTCCTGTCTGTCTGTCTATGTGTGTGTGGGGGGGAGGGGGGGCTGCTCCAGAGAAGCCTTTTCCTGTGTGGCGCTGAGGTTCCTCCTGGGGCTGGGTTGGCCAGTACGCCAAGCAGACTGGCTGTCTCGCTCCAGTTCCACCATGCGGCCTTGCCATTGTTCTCTCCTTCACTCCCTCGTCCTGTCCCCTCCGCCCCTCACGCCAACCCCCCAGTGCCCCTTCCCCACTTTGCCCTGCTCCTGGCCCTGCAGGTGCAGCTGGACTATAGGCCTGAGGAGGAAGCTAAGCCAAGACATAGACAATGGCAGATCCCAGCTTCTATTTATATATCACTTTTAGGTCCTCACTGATGAAGATTTTTGTAACGATGGGTTATGAAAAGGTTCTTAGGTGAATGAGTATTTCTTGCCCCACTGCACTGTGGATGAAGAAGGCCATGAATTCCCTAATGTCATCTTTCTTAGGTTGTGGCGTACAC
Source organism: Oncorhynchus kisutch (assembly GCF_002021735.2). Taxonomy (NCBI): domain Eukaryota; kingdom Metazoa; phylum Chordata; class Actinopteri; order Salmoniformes; family Salmonidae; genus Oncorhynchus; species Oncorhynchus kisutch. The sequence continues at coordinate 37,788,716 of NC_034176.2, forward strand.
ACTGTATATGGTACACTGGGATACTTCTGTCTTTCGATTGTCTTTGATCTTTGAAAAGCAAAACCCACCATGACTGACATGTTTTAACATTCTCTCTGGAAAGTGAACACAAGCTACAGTAGCTTTGATGTAATGGCTGAATATAGGTGCCATTTCAAGGGTCAACTGTTATCAGTGCTGGTCAGGTGCAATCGTCGCCACAGATAACACATAACATCCATGCTATGAGAATATGGCGAGTACATTGGCAGACAGATCCCATCATTGACACTTGGTATAAGGCTGGTTATACCTACACAGAGACTGATAGAGTTATAGGCCAATGGGTGCTTGACCCAGGTGTTGTGGGGTTTTAAAACAAGTTTTCTTTATTTCTACACATTTTGTCACGGGGCGGAGAGAAATGTTTGCAGTTTTGAGAATGATATCTGAGTGAGAGTGACCAACAAAATCAATGGGGGGCCCCAATCGGTAAATCGACCATGGTTACTATAAGTTTAGACAGCTGGCTAGACTACCTTAACAATTAAAAAATGTTAGCTGGCATGGGCTAATTGGGTGATTGTCAGTGACTGACATAACAAGAGTAAAACTGCTGATGCACAACCAAATGTAGAAATTGTACCTCGTGCAGAGGCGTCATGCCTGCTGGAGAAGATTTTGGGCCCAGTTATCCCTCTTGCTTCGCCTCTTCCTGTCTGACCAGACTCAGCCTCTATCGCGTTAGTGTCTATGGGAGAGCACTCCCCTTAAGTAGATCGGAACTTCACTGATAAATGGCCTGAGTCGACTATCTTTACAGAGTAAGAGTATACTATCCACCATCTTTGTAGTAGACTAGAATGAGACCTACCTCATTTGATTTTATTTCAACTGTCAGTGAATGTGATGGGGTTATATCCTTCATGTTTGGCCCTGTCCGGGGGTGTCCTCGGATGGGTCCACAGTGTCTCCTGACCCCTCCTGTCTCAGCCTCCAGTATTTATGCTGCAGTAGTTTATGTGTCGGGGGGCTAGGGTCAGTTTGTTATATCTGGAGTACTTCTCCTGTCCTATTCGGTGTCCTGTGTGAATCTAAGTGTGCGTTCTCTAATTCTCTCCTTCTCTCTTTCTTTCTCTCTCTCGGAGGACCTGAGCCCTAGGACCATGCCCCAGGATTACCTGACATGATGACTCCTTGCTGTCCCCAGTCCACCTGGCCGTGCTGCTGCTCCAGTTTCAACTGTTCTGCCTTCTTATTATTCGAACATGCTGGTCATTTATGAACATTTGAACATCTTGGCCATGTTCTGTTATAATCTCCACCCGGCACAGCCAGAAGAGGACTGGCCACCCCACATAGCCTGGTTCCTCTCTAGGTTTCTTCCTAGGTTTTGGCCTTTCTAGGGAGTTTTTCCTAGCCACCGTGCTTCTACACCTGCATTGCTTGCTGTTTGGGGTTTTAGGCTGGGTTTCTGTACAGCACTTTGAGATATCAGCTGATGTACGAAGGGCTATATAAATACATTTGATTTGATTTGATTTGATGGGTAGGATTTGATGGGTATGTTTGTAAATTAATTTGATAAAGCTTGGGGGAGGGGCAGGGTTGCCTGCACTACAGACGGCTATATCAGTCCGCAAATACAGGATTTGTAAAGGCCCAGTCCATTACTTTGTGAGAATTTTTTTTAAAGACATAAAATAATAGATTTTTTTAATTTCCTATTTTTCAGGGGGTGCTGCAGCACCCTCAGCACTCCGACTTCCTGTGGCTATGTACACAATTGACAAAAATTGCTTTAATTCTTATAGTTATAATACTATATACCAGTGTGGCAGTTGTACTAAACCCCTAAGGCATAACAAGGAAGTATAGGGAAATATTTAATTATAGCTCCCAGTATGCAATTCCTATGGCTTCCACTGGGTGTCAGCACTCAATGTTCAAGGTTTCAGGCTTGTTTCTTCCAAAACGAGTAAGAATAACGTTTTACTACAGGGACACAGTCTAGGAAATATGTGTCAGCGCGTGCGACGAAGAGGAGACGCACCTGCTAGTATCGTTTTTCTATTGAACATACTTCTTTGCATATGAAATATTATAGTTTGATAAAATGTTAGGGTATCTGAGGAGTCAATAGAAACGTATTTTGACTTGTTTTAACAAAGTTTAGCTGTAGATTTTTGTATTCCTTTCTCTGCATGTTAAATGAGTGGATTACTCAAATCGATGGCGCCAACTTAACAGTCTTTTTGGGATATAAAGAAGGATTTTATCTAACAAAACGACACTACATGTTATAGCTGGGACCCTTTGGATGACAAATCAGAGGAAGATTTTCAAAAAGTAAGTGAATATTTAATCGCTATTTGTGAATTTATGAAACCTGTGCCGGTGGAAAAATAAAGACCTGACCTCAATCCTATAAAAAAATTGTGGGCAGAACTGAAAAAGCATGTGCGAGCAAGGCCTACAAACCTGACTCAGTTACACCAGCTCTGTCAGGAGGAATGGGCCAAAATTCACCCAATTTATTGTGGGAAGATTGTGGAAGGCTACCCGAAACATTTTTACCCAAGTTAAACAATTTAAAGGCAATGCTACCAAATAATAATTGAGTGTACAGTCATGGCCAAAAGTTTTGAGAATGACACAAATATTAATTTCCACAAAGTTTGCTGCTTCAGTGTCTTTAGATATTTTAGCCAGATGTTACTATGGAGCACTGAAGTATAATTACAAGCATTTCATATGTGTCAAAGGCTTTTATTGACAATTACACGAAGTTGATGCAAAAAGTCAATATTTGCAGTGTTGACCCTTCTTTTTCAAGACCTCTGCAATCCACCCTGGCATGCTGTCAATTAACTTCTGGGCCACATCCTGACTGATGGCAGCCCACTCTTGCATAATCAATGCTTGGAGTTTGTCAGAATTTGAGGATTGACAACAAGTTCTCAATGGGATTAAGGTCTGGGTTGTTTCCTGGCCATGGACCCAAAATATCGATGTTTTGTTCCTCGAGCCACTTAGTTATCACTTTTGCCTTATGGCAAGGTGCTCCATCATGCTGGAAAAGGCATTGTTTTCCACCAAACTGTTCCTGGATGGTTGGGAGAAGTTGCTCTCGGAGGATGTGTTGGTACCATTCTTTATTCATGGCTGTGTGAGGTAAAATTGTGAGTGAGCCCACTCCCTTGCCTGAGAAGCAACCCCACACATCAATGGTCTCAGGATGCTTTACTGTTGGTATGACACAGGACTGATGGTAGCGCTCACCTTGTCTTCTCCGGACAAGCTTTTTTCCGGATGCCCCAAACAATCGGAAAGGGGATTCATCAGAGAAAATGACTTTACCTCAGTCATCAGCAGTCCAATCCCTGTACCTTTTGCAGAATATCAGTCTGTCCCTGATGTTTTTCCTGGAGAGAAGTGGCTTCTTTGCTGCCCTTCTTGACATCAGGCCATCCTCCAAACATCTTCGCCTCACTGTGCGTGCAGATACACTCACACCTGCCTACTGCCATTCATGTGCAAGCTCTGTATTGGTGGTGCCCCGATCCCGCAGCTGAATCAACTTTAGGAGACGGTCCTTGTACTTGCTGGACTTTCTTAGGCGCCCTGAAGCCTTCTTCACAACAATTGAACCGCTCTCCTTGAAGTTCTTGATGATCCGATAAATGGTTGATTTATGTGCAATCTTACTGGCAGCAATATCCTTGCCTGTGAAGCCCTTTTTGTGCAAAGCAATGATGACGGCATGTGTTTCCTTGTGATGAAAGAAATTAAAGCTGAAGTAATCATTCTCTACTGTTGTGACATTTCACATTCTTAAAATAACGTGGTGATCCTAACTGACCTAAGACAGGGAAGTTTTACTAGGATTAAATGTCAGGAATGGTGAAAACTGAGAACTGAATTTCATACAATTATAATGATTATGCCAAAATTCTCTGACCACCTCCCTACAACAACACCTACTTTGTGCCCCCCCTCAGATTGTTGGGGTGCATGATGCCCCTGACCTTGTGTATTCTACTATTTTAACTCTCAACACTACGTTGAGACCCTGACTGAGTTCGACCAAAAAATATGAATCGCATGCCTACAAAAGGGGGAACTGGCAGATAGTTGTCGATCCCTGGCCTAGATTAAATCAGATCAAGCGTTAACCGACGATAGCCAACACCCGCACAGCTGATGTTTTGGCAGTGTCAGAGGTGTAATGGCACTGTCAAATCGGTGAGCAGATGCTCTTGTGATCATTGTCACAAAGCCACACATTCCAGTGTTCGCGCTTGTAAACAAGGTTGAATGGGGTTTCCCTTAATGGGACTCCATACAGCCAATGGCAATGTCGGCTTTAGGTATAATGCCGGGAGCCGCTTGTGGATTTGACAGCTCTAACGCAGTTCCACTTCCGACACTTCCAAAACAACCACTATGTGAGTGTCGGCTAGCATGAATACAGCCCAATGGCTCTTTCCCTGTGCAGACTCGCCTCACATTCATCAGCTCAGACAGGAACTTGATAAGGGAAAGGGAAACTGATAAGCCTCTATTGCTTCGCGGCTTGATCCGTATCAGGCCTGGCTAACCTCAGGAGCTAGGCCAACGTTAGCCTCTCTCTGGTCTCTCGTATAGTCAGATCTTTAAGGCCCGTAAATGACTGCTTCCTAATCTGTTGTGCGGTTATGAAGGGTCAATCGTTTGTGTGTTTAGATTACTATTCAGTGCATACATGCAAAGGTATTTTAGTGGAAAACACAGTTCCTTGTGTCTATAGGATTGATTTGCAGTCTATAATACAGCCACAGCCACTATCTGGGCCTCCATATTGCTCATCACACGATGTCTCTTTGACTGAACAATAAACAACTCAAGTACTTACTGAACTCTTTGTACTATAGGATCTTTCTATTTGTGGAATGCACTTCCTCTTCTGTATATCCTCAGTCTACATAAAGTGAACCAGTAATGCAGGAAACAGCGAAAGAAACAGTCTCTCTCTTTCCCTCTCAGTCCTTTTCCTATAGCGCACTACTTTTGATCAGAGTCTAAGGTGCAGTTTGGGGCACACCCATGGGGTAACGTACAGTACTGTGAGGAAAGGGGTTAGTGCTCAGTACGCTGGGTCAATGCAACTCAACTCAATTGCAGCCCCCCACCCATCAATATAACACTAACACTAAACTAACACCTGAATTCCAGCCAAGGGGGACAAAAGGGTAGAGTCAGTGTAAAAGCTCCATATGTCTACATACTGTGTGCAAACCAGGGCAACTTTAAATCTATAAATGAGAGCAAAGATGTCATTGGCGATTTGATTTCTTCTGTCTCACTGATCTTTGTTTCACCACTCCTATACTGTTTCAGCGGCTCTTGCTGTGTTGCGATGAAAAAGTACATGTTGGTTTCTGCACATTTATTGAAGAAACAATGGATCCATCTCAGTACTTTTCTCCCAATGACACGCTGTCAATACTAGAGTAGAGTTCATCATCACATCAACATTGGTTGTGTAACAAGGCAAAAAACTCCCAAAGTTTCGAAAGAGTTATTTGAACAAGTTCAAAATAACAGAAACATTGGAAATTATGATATTTGGATAAACTTTTGAGGGCATGGCAAAAATAACAAACCCCAGAATAACCTCTGGGTCTGACAGATAATAACATCAGAGAGCTTCTTAGAAAAGGACCAGCAGATGTCCAAATAACATCTAAGACACAGACACCCAGAGCTGAGTAGACAGTAACTACACATCTGGCTGTGCAGAGAGAGAACACACACAGTATCACACTGTATCTGGCCCAAGTAGTAGCAGCAGTCGGTACCCCAACCAGAGCTGCCTGGGCTTGGGTACCGCAGCCAAAGAACCGGTTTGAAACCTGTTCAGATTAACACAGCAAGTCAAGTCAGAGTGAGTTGGAGAGGGCGCTGCGTCAGAGAGTATGCCAGCTAGGCAGGCCACCTTATCACGGGCGGAAGCCTAACACTTAAAGCCCATAAGCAGCTCATCTGTCAGCCTGCCAGGATGTATGACCGTCCCGTACCCAATGCCTGACCAAAACACAGATGACTCACTGCAACAGGTGAAATCCTGGTACAGTGACACAATTACCATCTAGCTAAGCACCTCCAAAATATCAACTGACTTAAAATGGAAAGTATTTCATCAGGATCATTACGAGATGATTATAGTATATTATAAGTGGGTCATACATGCTTAGGAGTACTTACGATGCATTATACACTGAGTGTACAAAACATTAAGGACACCTGCTCTTTCCATGACTTAGACTGACCAGGTGAAAGCTATGATCCCTTATTGATGTCACTTGTTGAATCCACTTCAGTCAGTGTAGAAGAAGGGGAGGAGACAGGATAAAGGAGGATTTCAAGTCTTGAGACGTGGATTGTGTATGTGTGCCATTCAGAAGGTGACTGGGTTTTCACACTCAACAGTTTCCTGTGTGTATCAAGAATGGTCCACCACCCAATTGACATCCAGCCAATTTGACACAAATGTGGGAAGCATTGGAGTCAACATGGGCCATCATCCCTGTGGAACGCTTTCGACAACTTATGAAGTCCATGCTCCAACGAATTCAGGCTGTTCTGAAATGAAAAGGGGGGTGGTGCAACTCAATATTAACAAGGTGTTCCAAATGTTGGTTTTACTCAGTGCATATTCCATTTTAATATAAACATTTACATTGAGAACATTTGAGTATTATAAAGACATCATAATGCATTAAGAAAAGCGTAACCTCGTATTTCGTTTCAAGCTCTGGCTCTTTTTCTATGCAGAGCCATATCGTATGGTATTTTTGTCCTACATGTGCTTCGGGAGGCTGTTCTGTCACACTCTGGTGAGCAGATCCAATTCAGTGTCTCTCGTAACAATGCCTAAAGCACCTTGTGACTGAGCCAGTCTCAAATCAATCCTTGCAAATTCCTATCAGCTTTTTCTTCAAATACCAAGGATAGAATGGATAAAGGTGTGACTGTGGATCAAGAAAGTTAATGCTGGAACGACTCATCTTACAAATGACTCTTAAATTGGGGTAAATAAAAACAACAACACAAACTATAACAGGTAGCAGGAGCATGGATGGAAACGCTAAGCTGCTTATTGCTCAGAGTGAGGTGTCAGGTGGTTTCCTGAGTCAGGCAGGCAGGAGGTTATGTCACAACACTGGTCTGGCTGGGTATAAACTTCACCACTTATTGCCAATCAGTCGAGGGAGCGAGCAGTCCAAAGACCTCTCTGCATACACACACTATGGAAGAGCAGTCTGGGTAGAAAGCAACACAGATCGAGCTGCTGTGTTCTACATGTATTGTTGTCAACTAGTGGAATGACCCAGAACCCTCCAGCAGGCTAAATCAGACCTGCTTATCTTGTTTTATTTGTCAATGTCGCGCTCTCTCACCAGACAGGGGCACACTGTATCCAAGTAGTAGTATCTCTCCTCCCACCCACCGGCTCCTCCTCACAAATAGTGTTCATGTGTCATTTGACTAGTCTAATTGCCTGCATTTGTTTGTGTGTGTGTGTGTGTGTGTGTGTGTGTGTGTGTGTGTGTGTGTGTGTGTGTGTGTGTGTGTGTGTGTGTGTGTGTGTGTGTGTGTGTGTGTGTGTGTGTGTGTGTGTGTGTGTGTGTGTGTGTGTGTGTGTGTGTGTGTGTGTTTGCAGCAGAGAAAATTATGGTTGAAGAAAGAGATTGACAGAGAGAGAGAGAGAGAGAGAGAGAGAGAGAAAGACAGTGACACAGAGAGAGAGAGAGGCCTAAGGCAGTGTGATGCTGCAGTCTGCAGCGTATTTGTGACAGCTGCTTTGTCTTGTTGTTGACGCACCAGAGCTTTGTTCCAGGCCCACACATTCTACCAACGTCTCTTACAGTACATCCTAGAGCCTGCTCACTTTCGAACACGGGCTAGAAAATGGACTGGAAAACAAAGAAATGTCTATTGACTCTTTGATAACATCAGTCACAGTTCTTGCATCCCAAATGGCACCCTATGTAGTGCACAACTTTTGACCAGGACCCATAGGGCTTTGCTCAAAAGTAGTGCACTATATAGGGCCCATTGGGACGGAGCCAGTCTGCTTGTGCCCTGCTGAGTGTGTGTTTACTCACTTCACCTGATGATTGTATTTGTTCAAGTTTTTATAGCAGTGCACTGGACTGGGAAATCCCAACCAAAACTTTATATGTCAAGAGCTCCATCTACTGACTGAATTATGCATTTCCCCTACACATTTTATATATATATATATATATATATATATATATATATATATATATATATATATAAGTGTCTTGCTATATATATATATATATATATATATATATTTGAGTCAACTCTTATCCAGAGTTAAGTGTCTTGCTCAAGGGCACATTGACAGAATTTTCACCCAGAGCTCGGGGACTAGAGCCAAAGACCTTTCAGTTACTGGACCAACGCTCTTTATTTATTTGATTTATTTCACCTTTATTTAACCAGGTAGGCAAGTTGAGAACAAGTTCTCATTTACAATTGCGACCTGGCCAAGATAAAGCAAAGCAGTTCGACACATACAACAACACAGAGTTACACATGGAGTAAAACAAACATGCAGTCAATAATAATGACTAGGCTACCTTCCCTACACTGTAGAGCAATACAGAACTCCAGCTCATGCCATCTATAATCTAGTATGCTGTCAGTGCTCTTTTGGAGAATGTAGCACTGTCTGTGTATTAGCGTATCTTGCTTTGCTACCGTTTTAAAATTAAAAACATCCTCTACTGGTGATAGACTAGGGTACAAACAAACCCTTTGTATGGAATTGTAGTTTAAATAAACAAACAAGTAAACAAACGAGTACTTGGCTGGATTTAATGAGTCCACCCGGCCGGAACAGATTGTGCTCCTGCCAGTTCAGGTCACCAGGACACGCTACAATGAACTCTGAACCCCAGGCACTCCTTCCCTCCCAGTGTTTGTGTGTGTTCTGTATGACATATTTATCCTCTACCTCCATTCTACAGTACCTCTACCTATCTTCTCAACCTTTTTTCTTCAATGTATTCATATATATAGGCTATATAGTACATATTCATATACCTCTGAGTCTGTTCTTTTCATTCATGCAGGTTTTTGCCATATGTTCCTGATTAGTTAATATATCCCATCAGCCAGTGCAAGACAGCAGCTCCAGATGATAACAATGTCCACATTCTTCAGCATGCAGTCCTTATCTCCATAATTTCCCCATAAAAGAGCAGCTACTGCGTCCCAAATGGCACCCTAGTCCCTATATAGCGCACTACTCTTGTCAAAAGTAGTGGGAATATAGTGCCATTTGGGAAACAACCTTGGTGTTTTTGTGTAATTGTTGCAGGGCTAAAGGTCAAAGCATCGTTCATCTACAGAGCATTTATAAAAGGATGTACTGTTATTGTATGTTCAGTTACTGTATGTTACAGATTACTTCCGATGTAAATCTCTAGTGATTTTTTGCCCGATTTTGATGAACCATTAATCATTTACATACTAGCAGATGAAAGGGCAATGTCTAATGGAAGTTGAAATCCATGGGATGTACATCACTAACATTGGTAATAAATAAAAGTCAAAAGTCAAATGAAAACAAAAAAAACAATTGATTGTGCTATATTCCCTCACACGTACTGTTTTCTCCATTTGCAACTTATTTTTCTTTGCACCATTCCTCCATCTTGTGGTCAAACTGCACACTGCAGCTTTAGTTGCAATGTACAGGAATTGGAATAGCAGGTATGTGCAGTACAGAAGAAGCATACATATTAACATCATTAGATCATATATTATTATGAAATTAGAATCGAAGTTTTAACATTGAAAAACAACACAAAATATCCCATCACTTGTTCTGAGCACATACTTCAGACTTTGGGCAAGACAATAAACAAAGTTCCCAGAAGAGCTGGGAATGGGAATGACATTTGCTCTATTTCTGATTGTCTGTTTCTGACACTTTACACTTCAGTCAAGATGTTGTTGTGCTGTTTTCAATGGTCACTGTTATAAGGTCATTGTGGTTAGAACTTGACAATGACATACCAAGCATACGGAAGCAAGGTATGCAAGAAAGAGCATTAAAACATCCACATGTGACTCACCCTTTTAAAAGACAGGAGAGGATATAAGAACAACCATGCTTTCTTCTATGTTTTATTCAACCTATCAAAAAGGGGGGGGGGGGTCATAATTAATTACTTATTGAACATGTATTGTCCACTACATCCATTATTTGATCCCAAGAGGTGACTTGAACTTCAGATCATGTTTAGCACAACTGGCTTAATGGACAATGACAATATGTTGACATTTGGAGAAAAATAATGAAATACACATGAAATACTAAAAGGTCACAGAGTAGACAGAGAGAAAAGGGTACTAGAGCATCAGGTCTCGGACCAACAGGCTCAGAGACAGCTTCTGTCTCCAAGCAGACTGTTGAATAGCTAACCAATGGCTGCTATCCCCCCCATCTGCACTGATCAAATCTGCAAGGGCTCCATGCACACTCTCAGGTCTCGATCCACGCACTCCCACACAAACACTTACACTGTCACACACAACGCACACACACACTCGCGCATGCTGACGCCACACGCACACCTACACACACACTATCATACATGCACACACACTTTCACCGTATTTGATGCTGCTATAGGGCTATGGCATGGACTGGGGCTGGGACAATGTTTAGGTCATTGTACTGCTTCCTGTACCCTAGGGCATGGTGTATTCAAGGCCCCAGCTAAAGGCCAGCTGTTCACAATGATTACTGAACACACACAACTGCGGGCATGTGCCCTCTTTAAAAAGGAAAGGTCCTTTATAGAAGAGCTGAGCAACAAAGGGCCTAGGGAGGGTGTCTCGCTGGTTGAAGGTAGTGCACTATCTTAGGGGATAGGATACCATTTCGGAAGTGGACAATGTTCACCGGTGGTTTGAAAGTGTTGGCCCACTGCCTGAGGCTAGCTATAGTAATACTATAGAGGTCAGATATTGAAGTCTTATTAATTGTTGGTGATTTAATGACAGTATTGGGACTCTTCTTTTATTTATCTTTATCTCCCTGTTGTCCTCTCTGAGTACTTCTCACTCTGAAACAACACTGCCTCTTTGCTGAGCAGGCGGGATTGTGGGGTTTTCCAAGACATGAAATGATTATCAAGACGACCAGAAATATAGTCATTGAATTTGACATGGCTATTTTCCCTTAATTGCTGTTTTGCTGCCAGAGGCTGTGCCTGCCTAGTGGTGGATACCAATCACTGTGGGAGAGCTGAGCTTGTGAATGCATCCCAAATGGCACCCTGTTCCCTACATAATGCACTACCTGGTCAAAACTAGTGCACTATATAGGGAATAGAGTGCCATTTGTGACGTAGCCTGTATCTCCAGCAGTCTCCAGCAAAGCCATCTGTATGGAGATGAGGCATAGTGACTGTCAGATCTCAGATGTGAACACAGATATTCACTCAGAGGAAATGGATATAATTATGCTGTCTGTATAGTGGAGGCTTGATCCACATTTTTAAGATTCAGGGGAATTGTTAAGAGGGTTGAAAAGTGTTTTCCTCTGCGTGAGTGAGTGCTCAGCTGAAACAATGGCTGTTGTGACAAACACCCATTTTAAGGGACATCTTGATTATCCTTGTCTTCTCTGTGGAGGTAGAAGCAGGATTGAAGTGCCTTAAACTCTCGGAGTGGTCTACAATGTGTTTTTTAAATCTGTAATATGTATTGACAGTTGTGACATTGTCGCGTGTTCTAACTTAGAATAGAACAGAATATAACTAACAGGAGATGGGGTAATGTTAACACATTATTGATTATTTCTCAGTAGTAGAAGTACAGTTCATTTAGATGTCATGCAGTGAGGGATGATCATTTCAAGTCAAGACATCCACCCTGTATCTCAGTAACATTAAAACAAATCTCAAATTTGTCCCCTAGTCTGACCTCATTTCACATTTGACTCAGAAAAGATTGCCTGCATGCCCCTCCCCCTGCAGTGCTTCTGTCTAAGTCCATTATGCTGAGCCGCTCATGTAGCCATCAGCCACAGGAAGCAAAAACTCACAAACGCCTACAGGCTCAGGTCATCCTGCAAGGGCACTATGCACTCAACCGCTTATGCTTGTTCTCATGCTACTACCCTCAATCACACCAGGCTTTTAGCTTCACTAACACACGCAATAGGAAAAAATAACAACACACACCCACTCAGCCGAGCCAACAATATTGTCATGGAATGTGCACTGTATGCAACCAGATAAAACACATCTAAAGCCCGGTCATATTGTGCCATATAGAGGCCATGAGAAGACTGCTGCATGACACTCGTCATTAACATACGTGTGCATTCCCCACTGGGCAAAAACTGGTTGAATCAATGTTGGTTCAACGTCATTTCAACCAAAAATGCAATGTGATGATGTTGAATCAATGTGAAAAACTGATTGGATTTGCAAAAAGTCATCAACGTAAGGGAATTTTGTATTTTTCACCCAATTCTTTACCTAAATCCAATGACAGGGTGACAGGATCATTTTGGTTGATTTAACATTGAATTCCCATTAGTTGACAACTCAGCCAAATGTAAATCAAAATTAGACATTGAACTGACGTCTGTACCCAGTGGGTTCAGATTGCTATCATGCTTTTAACATAAAATACATATTTGTCCTCATATAAGAGGCTGTAACGCGCTGTTTACAGGATTATCTTTATTCTCTAGAAGCAACCACCTTCTCAATCATTTCATGTGACTGTTACGGTTTTCTTCCTGGGAAGGAGAGGCGGACCAAAATGCAGCATGGTTATGGTTAAACATCTTTAATAAAGATGATAACGTGAACAATATACATATACAAAAGGTGGAAAAACCGAAACAGTCCTAACTGGTGCAAAACACAGAGACAGGAAACAATCACCCACAAAATACCCAAAGAATATGGCTGCCTAAATATGGTTCCCAATCAGAGACAACGATAAACACCTGCCTCTGATTGAGAACCACTCTAGGCAACCATAGACTTACCTAGAATACTACACTGAACACAAACACATCAATCTACAAAAAACCCTAGACAAGACAAACACATAATCACCCATGTCACACCCTGGCCTAACCACAATAATAAAGAAAACACAAAATACTAAGGCCAGGGCGTGACAGTGACAGATGGGAATTTATAGGCCAGGCATTACTAATCAATGATCATGAACTCCAAATCTCACTTTTACACCCCACTAGGCACAAACTGGTAGAATCAACGTTGTTTAAGACGTAATTTGTCAATTTGGATTCGATTTGGAAACGTAAGCATTATGATATCATGGTAAATCATTTTCAACATAGACAAACCTTGTATAAAATATGTTGAATTTGTAATATTGAAATAATGTTAAAAAAAAAAAAAACAGTAGGCAGGGATGTCAGCGCCTCCTACTGGAGAGTTGTTATATCTACAGCTATCCGTTTACACCAAGCCCAGCCAAGCTTAATTTGTCACTGACTACTACCAATGTGCTCTCATGAGAATGATTATTGAGAGATCTTGGCAATACTTCATTTTAAGGGGTCTTTATTACAGTGTAATTACATATGGAATTACACTGTAACAGGTATTGAAATATTTTATAGTTACACTGTAACAACAAATGTGTGTTACCATGCTTGTTACAAATGGGCAAGATTCCACTAAAATCACCAATTCAGTTTTTTGCTTCTTCTCAGAGCTGCATCCGATTCAGTAACAACTATCACAAGGTTGTAATCTCTCGTGGACAGATAATCTGGGTGTCCAGATTATGTTAGAAAGGTTGGTGTCTCAATAGCTTCTAATTGTTGCTACAGTAGCAGTAATCTGGGTTAATTTCGTTGAGTTTACTAAATACTATAATTTAATAATGTACTTATACTGAATGTGCATGTTGCCCGTTATGACAACCTGAACCTCCTTGCCATCCAAGCGGGAGGATAAACCAACTAGTACACCACAGAGTACATGTACTATCTGCATAAGTACTAGGTGTTACACAGGATTTGCAAGTTAAAAATACATGTATCTTGAGGGGTACTTACTTTTAATAAATGTGTACTTATATAATACATTACTCATCCTTACATCCTGGCCCTCATTTTAAGGCTTCTGGAAGCACCATCCAAGTGGGAAGATAAACACGCTAGTACACCTCAGAGTACATGTAATATCTGCCGAAGCACAATGTAGTTACCAGCTAGTAAAATGAACTGTATCTTGAGGGGTACTTGTAATTATTGTTACAAGTAAGTACATTACCTACAAACTGTTGATACAGTGCCTTGCAAAGTATTCCGTCCCTTTATATATTTTCACATTTTATTGTGTTACAAAGTGGGATTAAAACTGATTGAAGTGTCATTGTTTTGTCAATAATCTACACAAAATACTCTGATGTCAAAGTGGTAGATTTTTGTTGTTGTTGTTGATTAATACAACTTTTAAAACAAAAAATATAATAGTTGCAGCTCCCTGAGTCAATAGATGTTAGAAACACCTTTGGTATTGACTGCAGCTGTGAGTCTTCTTGGGTAAGTCTCTAAGAGCTTTGCAAACCTTGTGCAATATTTGCCAATTATTCTTTTCAAAATTCGTCAAGTTCTGTCAAGATGTTGGGGAGCGTGGCTAGACAGGAATATTCACTGTCCTCTTGGCAACCAAGATTTGGCCTTGTGTTGTAAGTTATTGTCCTGCTGAAAGTTGAATTCCTCTCCCAGTTTCTGGTGTAAAGCAAATGGAAGTAGGTTTTCCTCTAGGACTTTGCCTGTGCTTAGCTCCATCCAATTCATTGGTATCCTGAAAAACTCCCCAGCATTTTACTGATGTCAAATAAGGAGGCAGTTACTCCGTGATGTGTTGGATTTGCCCCAAACATAAGGCTTCGCATTTAGACCAACATTTTTATTCCATTGCTGTTTTTTTTTTGCTGTCTGATTTGTTATTGTTACCCATCTACTAATCACTGCACTTCTTTATGAGGCTTGCCTAAACAAAGGGTCTACATAATTGTGCAAAGACCATATTTTTGTTCTATATATTTTGTTTTATGTATCAATGATATTACATTTACATTCAAGAGTATTTTGTATTTTGTGTAGTTTGTGCAGTTTGTAGAAGAAAAAACATCACTTTGTAATAAAATAAAATGTGAAAGAAATCCAGGGGGTCTGAATACTTTTGCAAGGCACTGTAGTTACCCATGAGTAATTACCATATGCTTACTGACTACTCATTGCAAAGTGAAAACAAAACAAAAGCTGAGCTTCTAATTTAGTCAATATTCTTGCAACATGTAAAAACATTCCTTACAAAATAATAAGGATTTCTATTGTTGGATTAATAATTTGATTAATTAGAATAAACAAAGATATAGACTCACTCAATAACATAAAATAAATATTTACTCAAATCTGCAGCCCTATGGTGAGTAGCCTAGGTAGCTAGCTAGCTAATTCAGAGAAAATGGGATTGTCTTGTTCTCCCCTTTATACAACATTACTTAGTAACAATGGAAACAACATCTGTGTCTTCATCTGTTTCTTTCTTGTAAGCATTTTCCTATCCTGGAGTCTGAAACCTTGTGGGAATCTGTAAAGTAGAAGAATTTTTGACAATTTAGGAAAGGACACTCTAAAATTAACCCACTGGCTAGCTATAATGAGATATATTATAGGGAACTTCCTCCAATGTCACGGATCCTCCCGGTACTGCTGCTCATTCTGTTCACCAGTTCCGGAGGTCTACGTCACCGGCTTTCTAGGCTTCACTGAAGGGGATTCATCATCATCAACCCCGGACTCGCTTGTCAGATTACACACACCTGGTTCCCATTTCCCATGATTAGTATGTTATATATGTGCCCTCTGTTCCCTCTGTCTTTGTCGGTTATTGTTCCCATGTCCGTTGGTCGTGTGAGTACCTATGCGTTGGTGCAGCTGTTATGCTGCGTGCTTTATATATTGTGTATTACGGGTCTCATCCCGTGTCATTCAATGAGGTTTACCCTCGCTCTTTTGTTTGGGTACAGCCCAGTGTTGTTGTATACGTGTTTGTTTTGGGTGTATTAAAAAACCCTATTGTGTATTCCTGCGCCTGTCTCCAAATCCTTTATACCGCGTGACATCCAATATCTCTGTTATCATAATTATCATGATTTCTATCGTTTAAGGCCTAGCTACCTAGTTGTTATCCAGCTAACGTTATACTAATAATAGTGCTTGCGAACGTTAATAAGCTAGCTAGTGTTTACATTGAAAATTAACTACTCATTGGTGTGTTGACACAAGTACCTAGCTAGCTAACGTTAACATGCTGATTGTGTCTCACGTAATACTGTATCTCCACTGTGCTACTTCAGCACAATGGACAGGGTGCGCCACCGTGTCTGTAGGGGGCTATGGAAAGCCACTCTGCGATTAGGTATGACTCCTTTGGGTTTCCATAAAAAAGTGTGTGAAAAATGCTTCTCATCTCTATTCTCTGTGGTAGGCTAAGTGAATAACGTGATACTTCTCCACCTGTAATATTTGATTTTGATTTTATAAGGGCGGGGTCAAGTTAACCGTTGAAGCTTCTTGAAATGGAAAAGCCAGGTGAGTGCGTTGCACCGATGGGCAGATCTTGATGTGATGCCTTAATTCTTGGGCTAAATAAATAAGTGCACCAATGCATCCCATCTAAAAGTGAGAATGTTCTTCAACTGTGAAACCCTTGCAAATTTACATGACGAAATAATAGGTTGCCTTATGACCATTTTAGTTGCAATTATAAATCAAATCAAATCAATTTATATAGCCCTTCTTACATCAGCTGATATCTCAAAGTGCTGTACAGAAACCCAGCCTAAAACCCCAAACAGCAAGCAATGCAGGTGTAGAAGCACGGTGGCTAGGAAATACTCCCTAGAAAGGCCAAAACCTAGGAAGAAACCTAGAGAGGAACCAGGCTATGAGGGGTGGCCAGTCCTCTTCTGGCTGTGCAGAACATGGCCAAGATTTTCAAATGTTCATAAATGACCAGCATGGTCAAATAATAATAATCACAGTAGATGTCGAGGGTGCAACAAGTCAGCACCTCAGGAGTAAATGTCAGTTGGCTTTTCATAGTGGATCATTAAGAGTATCTCTACTGCTCCTGCTATCTCTAGAGAGTTGAAAACAGCAGGTCTGGGGCAGGTAGCACGTCCGGTGAACAGGTCAGGGTTCCATAGCCGCAGGAAAAACAGTTGAAACTGGAGCACCAGCACGGCCAGGTGTACTGGGGACAGCAAGGAGTCATCATGCCAGGTAGTCCTGAGGCTCAGGTCTTCCGAGAGAGAGAAAGAAAGAAAGAGAGAAAGAGAGAGAACATTAGAGAGAGCATACTTAAATTCACACAGGACACTGGATAAGACAGGAGAAGTACTCCAGATATAACAGACTGACCCTAGCTCCCCGACACATAAACTACTGCAGCATAAATACTGGAGGCTGAGACAGGACAGGGGGTGTCATCAACCCACTCAAGTGACGCACCCCACCAAACAGGCAGGATATAACCCCACCCACTTTGCCAAAGCACAGCCCCCACACCACTAGAGGGAAATCTTCAACCCCCAACTTACCATCCTGAGACAAGGCCGAGTATAGTCCACAAAGATCTCCGCCATGGCACAACCCAAGGGGGGGCGCCAACCCAGACAGGAAGATCACGTCAGTGACTCAACCCCCTCAAGTGACGCACCCCTCCTAGGGACGGCATGGAAGAGCACCAGAAAGCAAGTGACTCAGCCCCTGTAATAGGGTTAGAGGCAGAGAACCCCAGTGGAGAGAGGGGAACCGGCCAGGCAGAGACAGCAAGGGCGGTTTGTTGCTCCAGATCCTTTCCGTTCACCTTCACACTCCTGGGCCAGACTACACTCAATCATGTGACCCGCTGAAGAGATGAGTCTTCAGTAAAGACTTAAAGGTTGAGACCGAGTCTGTGTCTCTCACATGGGTAGGCAGACCATTCCATGAAAATGGAGCTCTATAGGAGAAAGCCCTGCCTCCAGCTGTTTGCTTAGAAATTCTAGGGACAATTAGGAGGCCTGCGTCTTGTGACCGTAGCGTACATGTAGGTATGTACGGCAGGACCAAATCGGAAAGATAGGAAGGAGCAAGCCCATGTAAAGCTTTGTAGGTTAGCAGTAAAACCTTGAGATCAGCCCTTGCCTTAACAGGAAGCCAGTGTAGGGAGGCTAGCACTGGAGTAATATGATCAAATTTTTTGGTTCTAGTCAGGATTCTCGCAGCCGTATTTAGCACTAACTGAAGTTTATCCGGGTAGCCGGAAAGTAGAGCATTGCAGTAGTCTAACCTAAAAGTAACAAAAGCATGGATGAATTTTTCTCCATCATTTTTGGACAGAAGGTTTCTGATTTTTGCAATGTTACGTAGATGGAAAAAAGCTGTCCTTAAAACGGTCTTGATATGTTCTTCAAAAGAGAGATCAGGGTCCAGAGTAACGCCGAGGTCCTTCACAGTTTTATTTGAGACGACTGTACAACCATCAAGATGAATAAACCATTATTCAACCAACCAATTATAAACCATTATTTCACCATTATTCCACCCAGTTACGTAACCCTGCACCTTAGAGGCTCCTGCCCCATGTACATAAACTTGAAATCACTGGCCATTTTAATAATGGAACACTAGTCACTTTAATAATGTTTACATATTTTTGCTTTACTCATCTCATATGTATATACTGAATTCCATTCTACTGTGTTTTAGTCAATGCCACTCCAACATTGCTCATCCTAATATTTATATATTTCTTAATTACATCGTTTTACTTTTAGGTTATGTGTATTTTGTATATTTGTTGTGAATTGTTACATATTACTGCGCTGTTGGAGCTAGAAACACAAGCATTTCACTACACCCGTAACAACATCTGTGTATGTGACAAATATAATTTGATTTGATTTGAGCTTAGTAGGCTCACAATTTGGCAAGCACTGAATGCCTATCTCAAAAGCACTGAATGCCTATCTCAAAAGTATATCTATAATTGTTTATTCATGTGTTAAAAATGTTTTACTGACGTTTTAAGACATGCTCCGGAACATTGGAAACCACCAAGTATTTTTTCATACCTCCCGCTTTGGGCTGGATGTGTCGACGTGTACAGTAGTTCATACATGCATAATCTATGAGCAGAATTACAGTCTTACATCAATTAGCCAAGAAATCCCTAGTTTGATAGTAACATTTTCTGGAAGCTGTGCTGCGCCATTTTCCCAAAATGTTCCCCCACATGCACCAGGCCCCTAGCAATTCGAGATCTAGCCAATAAACTTCAGCCCCTCAGCATTTTAGTTTTGTCTCGTGAGAGCTCCTTTCAGAACTATTGGCAAAGAAGTATACAAAAGTACCCGGGAATCACTTTAATAAAGCAACTCGCCCATTGTCAAGCCCTGTCTTCCTGAACTACTGTTGCTTTCCAGGTCAAATACACCATTAAATGATTTAACAATTTAAGATTTTTGTTCATGTAAACGTCCCATTTTGCCATAATGCTCATAAGCTTCCATGCATTTCAAATGAAAGCTGGACCTGGGCCTGGGTATCAGACTTGAGAGCCCTCTATAGCAGACGTGGTTTGTGCAGGCCCAGTGCACTACTACTGTGAAGAAAAAATCCAATATAATATATACAGTACCAGTCAAAAGTTTGAACACACCTACTCATGCAAGGGTTTTTCTTTATTTTTTATTTTTTTCACACTCTTGGCATTCTCTCAACCAGCTTCACCTGGAATACATTTCCAACAGTATTGAAGGAGTTCCCACATATGCTGATTCCATATGTATTCTTTCATAGTTTTGATATCTTCACTATTATTCTACAATGTAGAAAATAGTGCAAATAAAGAAAAACACTTGAATGAGTAGGTGTGTCCCAGCTTTTGACTTGTATCAATTACTCCTGTCAATTAGGTTAGTATTGTGGAGTAACTACAATGTTGTTGATTCATCCTCAGTTTTCTCCTATCACAGCCATTAAACTCTGGAACTGTTTTAAAATCACCATTCTCCTAATGGTGAAATCCCTGAGCAATTTCCTTCCTCTTCGGCAACTGAGTTATGAAGGACGCCTGTATCTTTGTAGTGACTGCGTGTATTGATAACCATCCAAAGTGTAATTAATAACTTCACCATGAACAAAGGGATGTTCAATGTCTGCTTTTTTAATAGATGCCCTTCTTTGTGAGGTATTGGAAAACCTCCCTGGTCTTTGTGGTTGAATCTGTGTTTGAAATTCACTGCTCGATTGAGGGACCTTAAAGATAATTGTATGTGTGGGGTACAGAGACAAGGTAGTCATGGTAAACATTGTTTTTGCACACAGAGTGAGTCCATGCAATTTATTATGTGACTTGCTAAGGACATTTTTACTCCTGAATTGATTTAAGCTTGCCATAAGAAGGGGTTAAATACCTATTGACTCAAGACATCAGCTTTTCATTACTTATTCATTCCTAAAAAAATATTTTACATAATTCCACTTTGACATAATGTGGTATTGTGTGCAGGCCAGTGACCCAAAATATTCTCTATTAAATCCAATTAAAATTTCGGCTGTAACACAACAAAATGTGTCAAGGGGTATGAGTACATTCTGCGGGCACTGTATATCATCAATGATACTATTTAGGCCTACATAGCATTTGCGAAGTCATCAACAACTATTGTTTCAATTCAACCCAGGGTTCAATGAAAAATAGACAATACATATAGGCATAGGGTTTCAAGCTTTAATTGATTTCAAATGTAATCTTGAAGTTAACAATTTATATGTTGGTTTCACGTCTCCATTTCAACCCGAAAAAGTCAAAGAATAGAACTAAATCAAATCGAAATATATTTCAAGTCCATTTAAAGTATGATTTGATTTAGTCCTATTCTTTAACTTTGTTGGTTTGTAGACAAACTGGATATTGAATTGTGTTTGGTGGTCAATGCAACATTTGAAGGAGATGTATTGCTTAGATATTTCCATCTGTGCCACTGACTTAATCTGGCTTTTAATTCCAGTTTGTCTACAAAATAATTATTGATATGTTGGATTCACGTCTCCATCTCAACCAGAAATCGAAGTTAAAGAATAGGACTAAGCCAAATCAAATCAATATTTAAAGGCACTTTAAAAACAGTTTGATTTGATTTAGTACTATTCTTTAACTTCAATTTCTGGTTGAGATGGAGACGTGAATCCAATATATCAATTAAATATATATTTTTAGACAAACAGAGTTAAATCTAGACTAAGTCAGTGGCACAAAAGATACACCTCCTTCAAATGTAGATTTTTGGTTGCATTGACAACCAAACACACTTCAACATGGGGCGGGAGGTAGCCTCGTAGTTCGAGAGTTGGGCCAGTAACCACAAGTTTGCTAAATCGGATCCCCGAGCTGACAAGGTAAAAATCCGTCGCTCTGCCCCTAAACAAGGCAGTTAACCCACTGTTCCTAGGCTGTCATTGTAAATAAGAATTTGTGCTTAACTGACTTACCTAGTTAAATAAAAACATAACTCTTGCAATACAGTAAATGCCCTATTACTTGTCGAAAAGTTAAAGGTCCAATGCATCTGTTTTTATCTTAATATCAAAATAATTTCTAGGTAACAAATAAGTACCTAAACTGTGATTGTTTTCAATCGAAATTGTCAAAAAGAAACAAAAATAGCTTTTTAGCGAATAATATTTCCTCAAGCTAGAATTTTGCTGCGAGTGGTCTGAGTGGGAGAGGAAAACTTAAACTAGCTGTTGTTGGAAGAGAGGTTTGGAACTCTCTTTCTTATTGGTCTATTAACTCATTTATGACTTGTCGATGTCACCAGGCAGGTCAAAACTCCATCCCACCAAAACAGGCTGAAATGTCAGTCTTTTCAAACAGCTCTTACACTATAAGGGAATTATCATAATTTTCACAATTTCACAGTATTATTCCAAGTATAAAATATACAGTCAGTTTATTAGGTACACCACCATGTTCACAAAAATGTAACGCTCCTACAGACACTGAGTCACGTGGCCATGGCTTGCTATATAAAGCAGGCAGACAGGCATTGAGGTATTCACTTACTGTTCAATTGAACATTGGAATGGGCAAAACGAGTGACCTAAGCGACTGAGTATGGTATGATCATCGGGGCCAGGCACCTTTTCCTGACACACGCAATGTCCCTTGATACCAATTGAGAAACCATTCCCCTTGAATAATTCAGGCTGTTCTAGATGGGTGTACCAAATTAACTGTGTGTACCTAATAAAGTGTATCGAAAAACAAGGAAAAATGTTTTTTTCCTGCACTGGGCCTTTAACAAATGATACGTTGAAATCTTCTCCAACTAAACAAAAAATAAATGTTAAAGAAAAGGATTAAGTAAGTGGCTCAAATGAAACTATCCAAGCATTAGGTATAATTTAAATGCTTGTATTTGGTTGTGTTGTCAATTAAACATAATTCAATATGACTTTTGTAATACAGTAAATAGCCTAAAGTTAAGGCTATAATACTAGCTAATGTAACAGAATGTATTCAACCTTAAAAGGAGTGACACATCCATGGACACGCTTTGAGGTTACTAGAACTATAAATGTATGATTATGTCATCATAGAAAGCGTGCATGTTCAATATAGCATGCAAAGGTCGCAGGTCTGTGGAGATTTTCACAATTGCTCTAGTAATCTGTACATGGATCACTTTCACTTTGTATTTTCATGTACTCTCAACTGCCATCCAGGTCATTTGGTTGTGTTATTAGATGTAGCACAGTGATAACACATTTAGATGTCAACTAAACAAAAATTCTGACGTTGTTTCCCCATTGGAATTTGGTTGTGCTTTTAGAAGGTTGAAAGCATAGTGATAAAACATAGGGAATTCAACAAACGTCTGGCTGTCTTTCTGCGTGTGAATAAAGGTTTATCTCATTGATCAATGTCTCAATCAAATATTACCCAAATGGTGTGCCCAGTGGGATGTGTTACTCACTTAGAAACATCCCTGTTTCTTAACCATAAAAGAAAAACTGTACATGTCGTTTTAAGAAGCAAAATCCCCCCCCCCCCCCCCCGCTTGCCTGAATCCCCTTGCCTAATCAACCACCCTCATAGTATTTAATAAACGGTATCCATCTTCACTCCTTTGTACTTCTGCCTAACAAACAGTCGTACTGCAGGTTGTGCTGATCCTTTGACCCACTCCCCCGTCCCCCGTCCCCCATTGAGTCACCCTTCAGGCTTCCTGCACAGTGGCGGTCCAGCTCAAACCTTGGTCCCCAACCTGTAGGAGGGGCAGCACAACCTTGCCCTACGGCTGAGAGCTGACCCCGCCAGCAGGCTCAGCACAATTACCACCCACGTCAAAACCCTTCTACCAAACTCCATCAACTACTACCCCTTCCGACATGTTTGTCAGATGGCGAGAAGAAGAACTCATGAAAAAGTTAAGACCAGTCAGAGGCAGCATAAAGGAGCTCTACAAAACGTGTCTTTATTCTGAATCGTTTCACGCGACGACAGGAATTTACAAGACACAGGCCAGGCACGGCTAATCATTGATCATCAACTCCAATTCTCACTCTTACAAGGCAATCGATGCATAGTAGCACTGTATGTGAAAAGAGAGAGAGAGAGAGAGAGAGAGAGAGAGGGTGTTGAAATTCCCCAGTGTGGTGGATGCCTGGGAACTGTTTTACATTGTTGTCGCTCAAACCTTTGATCGGCTTGAGTGAGGGAGAACTCGGGGGAGAATAGAGGAGCGCAGAGCAGGTTCATGACAACATCCAGGGGGCAGAGAGAAAGAGAGACAGAGGCGTGGATAGAGAAAGAAGGCAAGAGAGAGAGAAAGATGAGAGAGAAAGCGAGAAAGAGAGAGTAAGAAGCATGCAGAGAAAGAAAGATGGAGAGACCACATGCAGCCAAGTTTGGCACACCAGCGGCGGATAAATCTCATGCATCTTTAATGACCTGCTTTACAAGGAGAACACGCATGGAGGGGGTGTGGGACTCAATTAGGCTGGGGGAGAATATGGAGAATGTCACATCCCTGATCCTGTCTGTGGAAATGAACAGAGCAAAACATACTGTCATGCTTCGCTGTCGTCTGTTCTTCGGGACGTTGCTATTTCAGGGTTGACCAAAGTGACTGGTGCAGTGTTAATATAACTGGTGGTACTGCATGGTACCGTGTGTGCTTGATTGAGCAAATGGACAAATGCAAGGGGCAAATGTGAATTCATTAGTCAATTCAACGTCTATTCCACATTGGTTCAACGTAATTCCCACGTGATATCCACGTTGATTCACCCGGCATACGCCTAGTGGGTTAGGTGCATAATTATCTGAGCATAGAACAACAAAATGAAATAAATAAACAACAACGGTCACAGCTGGACCATCCGTTAATGTATTGTTAAAAATTGGACCCACATTGTCTACATACATGTACACGCAAGTCACCCTTCACTTTAAGAGAAACATCTACAGAGAGTCATGGTGGGCATGAAGACAACTGTGCTATTCATCTTAATACACAGCGTTCTGATTAGTTATCTGAATCTAATATATTCTCGCTCCTCTCGGACTGAATCATATTTTCATTTCCCCCCTGTAAAAAGATAGCTTTTGTTGTAATCCGATAAACAGTTTTATGATTAAAAACTCAGTGGGAAGCATACTTAGTGTAATTTAATAACTCTACGCTTTATTTGACAGCCCTGGGTTTTGGCACAAAAAGTAACTTAATGAGAGGGAAAAAGATTTGTCATATGAAATGTTTCTGTAAAACATTAATGTGTTTACCTTCTCTGAGACTCTCAAGAGTGATGCCACAATAAAGCGACACAGACCCCAGTGGAAGGCTGGCTTCAAAATGTATGTGACTTTTTGCTGAAAATTACAATTAAGACCCCCGCTGATTAATTATAAAGGTAAGTGAATTCTGTGAATTCTGTTAAAGGTGAAGATAAGATCATATGGATGTCTGAATAAAAAAAAAAATGAAATTGTAAGCACGGGTTAGATACAGCCGAACAGTGTTATATTATAAAAATAAAGAGATGGCCGCCAGTTAAGAGTGTATAGCTCGGAGTCTGAAGGCTCAACAGGATTACTCAGACTCAGAGTCTGTCCCGAATGCCTCCCTATTGCCTATATAGTGCACTATTTTTGACCAGGACCCATAGGATCCATGGGACCCATAGGACCTATAGGGCTCTAGTCAAAAGTAGTATGTTATATAGGGAATAGGGAGCCATTTGGGACTCTCTCTGAGTTTGAGTAATCCTGGTTAGATCTGCTTAGCACCGTCACAATTACTATATGCCCCCTGCAGAATGGCGATAAGGGAATGTTGAAGTTGCGCCTCTGCAATAGTCATCACTGATGTGCCGCTGATAATCTCCAGCACCTCAAAATGCTAAAAATAAATCCGTCAGAGATTAAAGTGCAGAGCCAGGAGGGGACACAATAGTGATTTGAAAGGAAGTCAATACACATTTAGGCTACTTCTTGTCATATTCCACTGGGTATACAGTACCCTATTAACAACATGATGGATAAATGTACTACAAATAGCTGAAGGGATTGTACATCTTTAGGCAGGTGATTTAGCTGCATGAGAAGAAACACAGGCAACAATGAGGCCAGTGACAGTGACTTTGACATTCCTCAGCAGCTGAGAGAACCATTCACTTGACAGGTGTCTGTATTATCAGCCTGATCTCGCACACTGACATTGTCATTTAGCGAGGGACTGCCGCCTTCAGGGCACTCAATGTTTTTCAATCTGTCATCACTCATTCTCTCATTCGGCGTTCATAGGAGAAGAACAGAAGCTAAGCAGGACAATTATCTGTAGAAAAAGTCTGCATCACATGCTACATCATGTAGTTAGTTGTTCTTTCTTTGCCACAATATGGATATGAGAGATCAAACAGTTCATCTTAAATAATGTATGCCATTGGGCATGGATAAGGACAGAGAATCATGTTTTTAGGTCACTTTAAATGCCCAGAAATCCGCTTTTTCCCGAGGTGAAAGACAATGGCCATAGCTTACCTATGATGTTGCACAACAATGTAAGTCAATAAGTCATTGTTTTAGTCAAAGTATGATATATTTTTGGCTTGAAGTGACAAATCCGAACTGCCCACTTCGTGAAAATCCGTATGAATGCGGTGTCTTTTCCTAGCTAGCATTCACTTGTTTTTGCAGAGACATCTGATGACCTAATGTGGTGCGTGATGGGATGAACATTAATTTCTCCAGTCCTTCAATGTTGGAGACATGACGCAAGTGGTGCTATGCTGTCAAATAATTTACATTTGTTTGTTGAAAACAGTAGGATAAATATACATGTAGGTAGGTACAGTCCATTCCATTCTCATTTTTTTTCTTCACTTTTTCTTTTAAGAGCTTTGTCACAACATGGAGGTTTTATCTAGTTGCCGGTTTGTTCCGGGGACGTCCCCGAGAACATTTTTAGGACGTTCTTGGGATGCTGTGTCATGGTCCCCTGGAGGTTTTTGTGTAGTTCTCATTTGGTTCCAGAGACGTCCCCAAGGAAGTTTTTAGGAATTTTTTAAGATGTGTCATCATCCCCTGGAAGTTTTTGTCCTGTTGAGTTTTTTTGTCTAGTCCTAAAAACGTCCTTGGGGATGTTCCCGGAACAAACCGGGAACTAGACAACATATCCATGGGACAATTACACAACGTCCTGACTCCTTGGCACTTTAGGCAACCATTTTGTGATGTTCCGAGGACATCCTTACGACTCATTTTTGTTTGCATGGTAGGACATCAAGTGATGATCCCAAGGGAACCTTTGTGTAGTTCCCTGTAAGTTACCAGGACATCATTGCAGATCTGGACAAACAATCCACCTGGCACTATTGTCACTATTGTCACTAAGAATGATGGATAAAGGGCGGGATAGATTGTTAGACTGGTAGACTATACTGACCTGTGGTATAGTAAAAGTTAGCACACAGAAAAGCGTAGCGCGTAAGGGAAGTACTAAAACACCTTGATATAGTGGAGGCACATGCAAGCAGATGAGTACATTTGGTAAGGATGGAAGAAATTATATTGTAAAAACTGCAAAAGAGCGAATGTTAAAGAGGATAAAAAACGCAATGCCCTTCCCTGTGTCCAATAAAAGACCACAACCCTTCCCAAAGCAAACAAATAAGTTTGACAAACCTCCCCCCAGTAAATTGTGATCTGTCCCTAAATATAATTGTTTGTTTTGGGTGTATTTTTTAAGAGAGCTGAGATTTACTTTGAAGTGCAAAGTGTAGGAGTACAGGTGAAATTTGTCATTGATACAGACATGGTGTCATAGCAGGAAGATCGGAATGCCGTGAACCAAGAGGTTGTGAGTTCAAATCCCAGGAGCCTCATTTATAACCTTTGCATACATTTCACACTAAATGTCTGTGTGGGCCATTTCTGAAAAGAGATTTATGAACTTGGTGCACGCCATATATACACATGTTTCCCGTTATAAATCAGACCCGTCCTGAGAACAAGCATTAAAACTCTGCCTGAAAAACGCCCATCATTCACCTTTTATGGTGACAATAACGCCCTTATTTGCTGTATAGTTTTTAAGTATTGGAATTAGGCCAAGGCCTTTTCTAAAATAAACAAAAATTGTGAACTCGATCAAATGTCTCTGGAGGCGTTGTCAGAACGTTTTAAACTTTTACAGTGACATTTGCTGTATCTGACAGTTTCTGAAAGAACCCATGGTTAATGTGCACTCTCATTTTAGAGTCAACCCTTTAGTGGTGTGCGCCACCAGGAAGCAATGATGATGACGGTACATGACAGCTATTTGACAAGACCATAAGGCTCTGACTTTTAAATGTTGTATAGACCTGCTTATCTTTTTTTTCTGTAGAAGCACATGGATGTGTGTGAAACGGATGAGCAAAAACATTTGGGGATTTTGTCATATATGCGAAAACTTTGTGAATTTTGTTTAATGTTAGTAGATAGTAGCCTAGTAAATGATGTATCGTGCAATATTGGCGTTCTACAATTGTGACAGACCCTGTGGAAAAAAGGAAACCTTGAATTTGGAAGTAGAAATTGCTTTGCAGAATTTGTTACAGGAAATAATCACGGCAACCTGCTCCAGTTAGCATTGGGATAAATGTGCCAGTGTAACGGTTCTCTTGTGGTGAAGGAGGGTCGGACCAAAATGCGGCATGTAGATTGCGATCCATGTTTAATAAACAAACGTAAAAACACGAATCAATACAAACACTACAAAACAAAGAACGTAACAAAAACCGAAACAGTCCTATCTGGTGCAAACACAGAGACAGGAACAATCACCCACAAACACACAGTGAAACCCAGGCTACCTAAATATGGTTCCCAATCAGAGAGAATGACTAACACCTGCCTCTGATTGAGAACCATATCAGGCCAGACATAGAAATAGACAAACTAGACATGAAACATAGAATGCCCACTCAGCTCACACCCTGATCAATCAAAACATAGAAATATACAAAGTAAACTATGGTCAGGGTGTGACAGCCAGGTTATGTAAGTAATGGGAACAGCTAACACGTAACGTTTGATCACGTGCAACTAAATTGACGATTTTAATTGGTGGATACACCTTTGGAGATGCGAATATGGCCCCAGCATGTTAAAAGCACTGTTTCTGATGTCCCTAAAATTGCAAACACAAAGTGTTGTGAATGGATCAGTGGTTCACCAGTCACCAGCCTTGTTGGGCCTGGCAACAGTAACTCGGGGAGATGTGTAATGAAACTAGTTTGCAGGGGATCCTTTCTACAGGTGGACATGCAGTACAATATGACCAGTCTGAGTACTTCCAGCTCATCTTCAAAACTCCGCACACACACATAACACATAGGCTTCTGGTCACAAATGTTCTACTGGCTTTATCAGTTGTTGCCATCTTTTTTTTAAATTGAGAGCAAGTGTGTTAAAATGACTTATATATATCTCACTCCACAGGAGGCCTGCAAAAAAAAGGCTTCAAATATTCAACAGGTATCCCCTGGCACAGTATTAACTGTCAGGGGGTTATGGAAACAAAGATGCTTTGCAGCAGAGATATTACACTTGGTGACAGGCTCTCATCAGCTAGCTCTTAGCTCATATACAGGCTCGGTAGACGTCTAGCAAAACAAAAGCCATGTTCCTGTGCTCTCAAGTGTCCTGCACCACATGGGAAATGAATTGAACATGGCCATTTCTCTGGGATCTGGTTGCAATGGGCGAGCTAGTGTTTCACAATGTCCAATCAGATTTAGCAACACAATACGTTTTTATCTCTGGGTGACATTCAGTGTTTTGCTGTGGGGTTCACT
Organism: Oncorhynchus kisutch; assembly: GCF_002021735.2. NCBI lineage: Eukaryota > Metazoa > Chordata > Actinopteri > Salmoniformes > Salmonidae > Oncorhynchus > Oncorhynchus kisutch. Next base: position 37,818,192 of record NC_034176.2, read on the forward strand.
GGGAGTTAAACTTAATCCAGGATGTTTTCAGTGACAAAGTATTGGTAAAAGGGGGCCCACGGACTGCATGTACTGTGTAATGGTACAGTAAAATTGAATAGCTTACCATGCAAACAGATGAAATCCCATAGCGTACATTATGAGAATGAGCTTTCCTCTGTAATGCCCCTTGTCTTCCTTTATAGCAGCCTTTACTGTAGATCTACCACACCTTTAACCACGTTTCAGTAATGAGTGAATTCCAGTCCTGGCACTGTGTCCACCTCTCCGTTAGAACTATATCGATCTGGTAAAAACTTCAACATAACTCCTGACAAACAGAGAAGGTTAGAATTCAAATCTCATTCAGAGCATGGGGAGCCTTCCACAAATCAAATCATGCCAAGCAGTCAGTTGTGATGAGAGGAGAATATTCATGCTAAAATGGCATGATCTACTACCAGAGGAGTCTATACATTTGGGTGCTTTTAAGTGGAAGTTCACCCACATCAATCTGAAAGATGAAGTGAACCAATCCCCATTACTCTCTCTCTCTCAAGTTTATCCTTTAGGAGTCGATGGTTGTGTCCCAAGGTTCTGGTCAAAAGTAGTGTGCTATGTAGTGCAGCAGATGCCATTTGGGATACAACCAATGTCTAACACCCTGTTCATTCGATTCAAGGAGGAATCTGTCGACCAGCAACATGTTGCACTCCAATACATAAATAAACACGGAAAGCCTCACACTGTTGCGTGTCCGCTCCATTCATTATTCATATTTCTACAACGGGTTAGCCAGAACAAGCATTGTGATTGGTTGAGACGCATTCTAAGCCATATTCAAAAACCTGTTTAGCACGGGCAAGCCTTTGAACCAAAAATGGGCATCTTGTTATCTGTTCCAAATGAGAAATCCCTGAGCATCCACTATCCCATTAGCCCAGCCAGCCAATTCATTAACTTGATCTCCACTGTAAAAAGCATCCAGACATTATTTCCCCTTGCTTCTAGCCAAGTTTGCAAAAACTTGGGTTTTTACAAAAGTTTCTGTCTGTCTCTCAAGCCTTTGCAACATATATTGAATATTTCTGGAATTCAATCTCCACTGTCCTATTGACAAATAACGTGTCAGGACAAGACAGACATCTTTTCTCAGCCAGTCTGTTACGGTTTTCTAGTGGTGAAGGAGAGTCGGACCAAAATGCGGCGTGGCTATTGAGATTCATGTTTAATAAAACAAAGAAACACAAACTTACAAAAACAATAAACGTAATGAAAACCGAAACAGCCTATACTGGTGCAAACTAACAGAGAGGACACATAGGACAGAATAGGACAATCACCCACGACAAACTCAAAGAATATGGCTGCCTAAATATGGTTCCCAATCAGAGACAACGATAAGCACCTGCCTCTGATTGAGAACCACTCCAGACAGCCATAGACTTTGCTAGATAACCCACTAAGCTACAATCCCAATACCACCACCAAAACCCCAAGACAAACACACCACAATTACAAAAACCCCATGCCACACCCTGGCCTGACCAAATACATAAAGATAAACACAAAATACTTTGACCAGGGCGTGACAGAACCCCCCCCCCCTAAGGTGCGGACTCCCAGACGCACCGCAAAACATTAGGGAGGGTCCGGGTGGGCGTCTGTCCATGGTGGCGGCTCCGGCGCGGGACGTGGACCCCACTCCCCTCTCCTTTCGTCCCTGGATAGTCCACCCTCGCCGCCGACCATGGCCTAGTAGTCCTCACCCAGAACCCCACTGGACTGAGGAGCAGATCGGGACTGAAGGACAGCTCGGGACTGAGGCAGCTCGGGACTGAGGGGAAGCTCGGGAGTGAGAGGAAGCTCAGGAGTGAGAGGAAGCTCAGGAGTGAGAGGAAGCTCAGGAGTGAGAGGAAGCTCAGGAGTGAGAGGAAGCTCAGGAGTGAGAGGAAGCTCAGGCAGGTAGATAGATCTACCAGATCCTGGCTGGCTGGTGGTTTCAGCAGATCCTGGCTGACTAGCAGATCCTGGCTGACTGGCAGATCCTGGCTGACTGGCAGATCTGGAAGATCCTGGCTGACTGGCAGATCTGGAAGAGTCTGGTTGACTGGCAGATCTGGAAGAGTCTGGTTGACTGGCAGATCTGGAAGAGTCTGGTTGACTGGCGGATCTGGAAGAGTCTGGTTGACTGGCGGATCTGGAAGAGTCTGGTTGACTGGCGGATCTGGAAGAGTCTGGTTGACTGGCGGATCTGGAAGAGTCTGGTTGACTGGCGGATCTGGAAGAGTCTGGTTGACTGGCGGATCTGGAAGAGTCTGGTTGACTGGCGGATCTGGAAGAGTCTGGTTGACTGGCGGATCTGGAAGAGTCTGGTTGACTGGCGGATCTGGAAGAGTCTGGTTGACTGGCGGATCTGGAAGAGTCTGGTTGACTGGCGGATCTGGAAGAGTCTGGCTGACTGGCGGATCTGGAAGAGTCTGGCTGACTGGCGGATCTGGAAGAGTCTGGCTGACTGGCGGATCTGGAAGAGTCTGGCTGACTGGCGGATCTGGAAGAGTCTGGTTGACTGGCGGATCTGGAAGAGTCTGGTTGACTGGCGGATCTGGAAGAGTCTGGTTGACTGGCAGATCTGGAAGAGTCTGGCTGAGTGGCGGTTCTGGAAGAGTCTGGCTGACTGGCAGATCTGGAAGAGTCTGGCTGACTGACGGATCCTGGCAGACTGAAAGATCTGGCTGCTGCATGCTGACTGGCGGCTCTGGCTGCTCCACGCTGACTGGCGGCTCTGGCTGCTCCATGTAGACTGACAGCTCTGGCGGCTTCTTACAGACTGGCAGCTGTGGCGGCTCCGTGCAGACTGGCAGCTCCTTACAGACTGGCAGCTCCTTGCAGACTGACAGCTCCTTGCAGACTGACAGCTCCTTGCAGACTGACAGCTCCTTGCAGACTGACAGCTCCTTAAAGACTGACAGCTCCGTGCAGACTGACAGCTCCTTAAAGACTGACAGCTCCGTGCAGACTGACAGCTCCGTGCAGACTGACAGCTCCGTGCAGACTGACATCTCCGTGCAGACTGACAGCTCCGTGCAGACTGGCGGCTCCATGCAGACTGACAGCTCCGTGCAGACTGGCAGCTCCTTGCAGACTGGCAGCTCCTTGCAGACTGACAGCTCGGGCTGCTTCATGCAGACTGACAGCTTTGGCTGCTCCATGCAGACTGACAGCTCTGGCTGCTCCATGCAGACTGACAGCTCTGGCTGCTCCATGCAGACTGACAGCTCTGGCTGCTCCATGCAGACTGACAGCTCTGGCTGCTCCATGCAGGCTGGCAGCTCTGGCTGCGCTGAACAGGCGGGAGACTCCGGCAGCGCAGAAAAGGAGAAAGGCTCTGGCTGCGCTGAACAGGCGGGAGACTCCGGCAGCGCAGGAGAGGAGAAAGGCTCTGGCAGCGCTGGAGAGGAGGGAGCCCCCGTAAGGATGGACCGGAGAGACAGCCTAGTGCGGGGGGCTGCCACCGGAGGACTGGTGCGTGGAGGTGGTGACGGATAGACCGGGCCGTGCAGGCGCACTGGAGCTCTTAAGCACCGAGCCCGTCCAACCTTACCTGGTTGAATGCTCTCGGTCGCCCTGCCAGTGCGGCGAGGTGGAATAGCCCGCACTGGGCTATGCAGGCGAATCGGAGACACCAAGCGCAAGGCTGGTGCCATGTAAGCCGGCCCAAGGAGACGCACTGGGGACCAGATGCGTAGAGCCGGCTTCATGGCATTTGGCTCGACACTCAATCTAGCCCGGCCGATACGCGGAGCTGGAATGTACCGCACCGGGCTGTGCACCCGCACTGGAGACACCGTGCGCATAACACGGTGCCTGCCCGGTCTCTCCAGCCCCCCGGTAAGCACAGGGAGCTTGCGCAGGTCTCCTACCTGGCATAGCCATACTCCCTGTGAGCCCCCCCCCCAATACATTTTTGGGGCTGACTCTCAGGCTTCCATCCGCGTCGCCGTGCTGCCTCCTCATACCAGCGCCTCTCCGCTTTTCCGCCTCTAGTTCTTCCTTGGGGCGGAGATATTCTCCTGGCTGAGCCCAGGGTCCTCTTCCTTCCAATTCCTCCCAATAGTGCAGCCTCTCCCACTGCAGCTGCTGCTCCTGCTGCTGCTGCCTCTGTTGCCTCTCCTGTGGCTCCTGCCTGTTGACACGCCGCTTGGTCCGTTGGTGGTGGGTGATTCTGTTACGGTTTTCTAGTGGTGAAGGAGAGTCGGACCAAAATGCGGCGTGGCTATTGAGATTCATGTTTAATAAAACAAAGAAACACAAACTTACAAAAACAATAAACGTAATGAAAACCGAAACAGCCTATACTGGTGCAAACTAACAGAGAGGACACATAGGACAGAATAGGACAATCACCCACGACAAACTCAAAGAATATGGCTGCCTAAATATGGTTCCCAATCAGAGACAACGATAAGCACCTGCCTCTGATTGAGAACCACTCCAGACAGCCATAGACTTTGCTAGATAACCCACTAAGCTACAATCCCAATACCACCACCAAAACCCCAAGACAAACACACCACAATTACAAAAACCCCATGCCACACCCTGGCCTGACCAAATACATAAAGATAAACACAAAATACTTTGACCAGGGCGTGACAGAACCCCCCCCCCCTAAGGTGCGGACTCCCAGACGCACCGCAAAACATTAGGGAGGGTCCGGGTGGGCGTCTGTCCATGGTGGCGGCTCCGGCGCGGGACGTGGACCCCACTCCCCTCTCCTTTCGTCCCTGGATAGTCCACCCTCGCCGCCGACCATGGCCTAGTAGTCCTCACCCAGAACCCCACTGGACTGAGGAGCAGATCGGGACTGAAGGACAGCTCGGGACTGAGGCAGCTCGGGACTGAGGGGAAGCTCGGGAGTGAGAGGAAGCTCGGGAGTGAGAGGAAGCTCAGGAGTGAGAGGAAGCTCAGGAGTGAGAGGAAGCTCAGGAGTGAGAGGAAGCTCAGGAGTGAGAGGAAGCTCAGGCAGGTAGATAGATCTACCAGATCCTGGCTGGCTGGTGGTTTCAGCAGATCCTGGCTGACTAGCAGATCCTGGCTGACTGGCAGATCCTGGCTGACTGGCAGATCTGGAAGATCCTGGCTGACTGGCAGATCTGGAAGAGTCTGGTTGACTGGCAGATCTGGAAGAGTCTGGTTGACTGGCAGATCTGGAAGAGTCTGGTTGACTGGCAGATCTGGAAGAGTCTGGTTGACTGGCGGATCTGGAAGAGTCTGGTTGACTGGCGGATCTGGAAGAGTCTGGTTGACTGGCGGATCTGGAAGAGTCTGGTTGACTGGCGGATCTGGAAGAGTCTGGTTGACTGGCGGATCTGGAAGAGTCTGGTTGACTGGCGGATCTGGAAGAGTCTGGTTGACTGGCGGATCTGGAAGAGTCTGGTTGACTGGCGGATCTGGAAGAGTCTGGTTGACTGGCGGATCTGGAAGAGTCTGGTTGACTGGCGGATCTGGAAGAGTCTGGTTGACTGGCGGATCTGGAAGAGTCTGGCTGACTGGCGGATCTGGAAGAGTCTGGCTGACTGGCGGATCTGGAAGAGTCTGGCTGACTGGCGGATCTGGAAGAGTCTGGCTGACTGGCGGATCTGGAAGAGTCTGGTTGACTGGCGGATCTGGAAGAGTCTGGTTGACTGGCGGATCTGGAAGAGTCTGGTTGACTGGCAGATCTGGAAGAGTCTGGCTGAGTGGCGGTTCTGGAAGAGTCTGGCTGACTGGCAGATCTGGAAGAGTCTGGCTGACTGACGGATCCTGGCAGACTGAAAGATCTGGCTGCTGCATGCTGACTGGCGGCTCTGGCTGCTCCGCGCTGACTGGCGGCTCTGGCTGCTCCATGTAGACTGACAGCTCTGGCGGCTTCTTACAGACTGGCAGCTGTGGCGGCTCCGTGCAGACTGGCAGCTCCTTACAGACTGGCAGCTCCTTGCAGACTGACAGCTCCTTGCAGACTGACAGCTCCTTGCAGACTGACAGCTCCTTGCAGACTGACAGCTCCTTAAAGACTGACAGCTCCGTGCAGACTGACAGCTCCTTAAAGACTGACAGCTCCGTGCAGACTGGCAGCTCCGTGCAGACTGACAGCTCCGTGCAGACTGACATCTCCGTGCAGACTGACAGCTCCGTGCAGACTGGCGGCTCCATGCAGACTGACAGCTCCGTGCAGACTGGCAGCTCCTTGCAGACTGGCAGCTCCTTGCAGACTGACAGCTCGGGCTGCTTCATGCAGACTGACAGCTTTGGCTGCTCCATGCAGACTGACAGCTCTGGCTGCTCCATGCAGACTGACATCTCTGGCTGCTCCATGCAGACTGACAGCTCTGGCTGCTCCATGCAGACTGACAGCTCTGGCTGCTCCATGCAGGCTGGCAGCTCTGGCTGCGCTGAACAGGCGGGAGACTCCGGCAGCGCAGAAAAGGAGAAAGGCTCTGGCTGCGCTGAACAGGCGGGAGACTCCGGCAGCGCAGGAGAGGAGAAAGGCTCTGGCAGCGCTGGAGAGGAGGGAGCCCCCGTAAGGATGGACCGGAGAGACAGCCTAGTGCGGGGGGCTGCCACCGGAGGACTGGTGCGTGGAGGTGGTGACGGATACAATCCCAATACCACCACCAAAACCCCAAGACAAACACACCACAATTACAAAAACCCCATGCCACACCCTGGCCTGACCAAATACATAAAGATAAACACAAAATACTTTGACCAGGGCGTGACACAGTCGAAATCATGAATCAGCATCATTTTTATGGATATATAGAAAGAAATGTTAATAGAGAAACTGGTCAAACAACATGAAATGCAGCTAGTCTGCTGTCTTATCAGCTTCAGTTTGAAGTGATTAAGTTATCTTTGTAGTTGGCTAGCTCCTCTGAACAGTGTCCTGACGAGAGAGGACATTTTCTATGCCAGGCGAAATCGCTCCTCATTAGCTCATTGTTATGGATGTTTTCAAAACAGCTTAAACAAACACAAATGCAGCTACTTGTTATTCTAGGTGGACTGTTTGACCTGACTGTGTTAGTTGTAGTTGGTTAGCTAACAAGAAAGGGATAAGAGCGTTCCCAGCCAGCATGGCAACAGAGCATTTAGAACCAACAACTGGGGTAACGTCCATAGATATAGAACAAAAAGAGTTCACGACTGGGTCGCGTCTCTGGCAACCTAACCTATAGAACAAATGGCCAGCCGGCTTGGCTAGCAACCGTAGATGTGTCGGGACTAGGCCTGTATATTTATTGAGGGATGAAATAATAACCTATGAATACACTTATCAAAATTAAGTTACGTATTTAATTGGTGACCCGTTGTAGAAAAGCAATTGTACACTCGAGGTTGTGTAAAACATTTTTTTTTTAGCATGGCTGTGCTGATCTACGGAGCCCTCTTGTGCCCTCTTGTGTAGAGAAGCCACAAATCAATGACTTCAGTGTGTGAGAGGGCTGTAGAGGGAGAGAGAGCGTATTATAATAATTAATATGGAATATATATATATATATATACATACAGGTTTTTAGAAATATTTGCAAATGGATTAATAATTCAAAACAGAAATAGTTTATTTACATAAGTATTCAGACCCTTTGATATGAGACTCGAAATTGAGCTCAGGTGCATCCTGTTTCCTTTGATCATCCTTGACATGTTTTTACAACTGGATTGGAGTCCACCTGTGGTAAATTCAAATGATTGGACATGGTTTGAAAAGGCATACACCTGTCTATATAAGGTCCCGCAGCTGACAGTGCATGTCAGAGGAAAAAACAACCCATGTGGTTGAAGGAATTGTCCGTAAAGCTCCGAGACAGGATTGTGTCGAGGCAAAGATTGAAAAAGTCAAGGGGTCTGAAAACTTCCCGAATGCACTGTATATGGTACTTTTTATATACAGCATTCACATGACAAAGATATTATATGTATATACAGTATATACACACACATATACTATATACACACATATACCAACATACATTTACTCTGGTATACATTATATGTAGTGTTTCAAAAATACAATTTCGGATCATGAGCTCCTTAATCCTACCCCTCAGCTACTCTCAGCCCACCCCATCTATCACCGTAGACCACCCTCATTTGGTTTCCATGTACAATATATGGAAACAATCAATTAGTTTTGCATTCTGAAGTTATTACCCAATAGGACTGGTTGTTTGTTATTTTCTGATGTTTTCACCCAGTCATTAATTCCAATCATTCTATTCTTTCGACGTTGCTATGCTAAACAAATCATTGGCATGTGGCTAGCTAGCAGAGACTCAAAGATGATGAGACACAATAACTTAAATAAATAATGATTTACTATAATTAACATCCAATAATAGCCTTACATAGGCAACAACTATTATGGTTGACGAATCCGAGACTAGTTGGTGATGTTATTAGTGATGGTTCCCTTGATGGCAGACGAGTGGAACTGTCCATCGTCCTGGTGCTGGTTTGCGACAGCCAGCACTTGCTTCTTCTTTCGAGGAGAATAGGACGACCCACTCACATCGTTGCCAGTTTAAATGGCACTCCAGTGCTTTCTGTTCTTAAAGTTAGGGGCTGCCAATAACTCTTGAGTGAGATCTCACACCGATTGCCACTCACAGCCATTATTTCTCTTGTCTCCATTGAATAGCTTTTGTTGCAACCCAAGCGGGCTGGTCATTTCTCATCTTTTGACACAGTCCTTAATTCTAATAATTTTATTAATTCGACGTTGCTATGCTAAACAAATCATTGGCATGTAGCTTAGATTCAATAACGATGAGAGACAAGAATTTAAATAAACCACTTAGCTAATGAATTGTTTACGGTTGTTTCCATGGTGAATGATTAGTTTTGCATTAATTCTTGGTCTAGCTAGTCTACCGGCAGACAGATAGGTTTATACAATCCCCCATGGTTGTAAACCAAAGAGTAGCATGGAGAAATAATGTGTGAACACTTTTTTTCCGAGGGAGATTAAGTTCATGAATTTCCTGCCTGGGATGCGGGGACGGTGGATTATGAGATTAAACGCATCCATGATCCCAAAAAAAAACGTTTTATAAACTGAAGTATATGACTTGATTTTGCACTCTAAATGATTCATTTTGTAACATTTATGTGATCAGTTTAATCTAATGGAGCTTTTCAGACACATGCTTTTCTTTTGAATAATGACAAACATTTTTGTCTCTCCTCATAATACTTAAGCTGACGTCCATGATCTTCACTTCCTCTCTGACGTATTTTAGTTATATGTGTTTTTTATATGCTCAGTAGTATTGCAAGATTTTACACCGGATGGAGATTTTCAGACACATGCTTTTCTTCGCACAAGGAGATCTGGAACCCACTTTCTGAGCCCAGAAGGTAAACCAAAGTAAAGCTATAGCTCAACTTTACTGCGTTTCCAGCATATCTGAAGAATCTCCCAATCAGACAGAAGTGGCCCCTCACATCAAAGCTAAAGCATTAAAGTGTAATAGAGAGCAAATGTCAACACTTTCTTTCTCTATTGGCTTTCCATCTCATTGCCCTCCTCCGCAAGATTCTGCTGAGTCTTCAAAGCTTGATTAATCCACACATGACAGCGCTTCTCCTCTCCTCAGCTCAGTTTTGACTTGCTCTGCAATCTCTCCCTCATTTTTTATAATTAAATTCAATGTTCTTTCACAAATGCCTTGAGATAAAGGCATGACTCTCTACCGGAAAGTCAATGATGAGACGAAGCCGGGTTAGGAGAAGAGAAAAAGTGAAGTTGAAATGCATTGGGAACAGAAATCTCTCCCACTTAATCCCATATACAAATCCCACAGTGTTTTACTCCATCCCTTTCTATTCCGCAATACATTTCTGATCCTACTTGATTTCCCTGTACTGGAAGGAGCAGATTACCTATGCAAGGTTTAGTTCATTTGAGTCTTGCAGAGGCAGGAGAGGCAAAAGGTCTAATCAATCAAATCAAGCTTGTGTGTTACACACTTGGTCATTATGTTTCTTGCTTTTGCTATGGCAATGAGAACAATTCTAATAGCTTACAGTAGGATGAGGTCACCTCAAATCATTGGCACCCTTGATAAAGATGTGCAAAAATTGGTAAAATCATATTATTTTATTGTAATACATTTTCTCAGAGAAAGAGATTTTGTTAACAAGTGATACATATTTTTTTTTTAATAAAAACTATTTTTGTAAAAAATATTGGCACCCCTGTTTTCAATACTTTGTGCACCTTCCCCATTACAAGGATAACAACACTGAACATTTTTTATGATGTTTTATGAGATTGGAGAACATATTGGGAGGGATCTTAGACCCTTCCTCCATACAGAATCTTTCCAGATCCTTCATATTCTTTGGTCTGCACTTAAGGACTGCCCTCTTTAATTCAAACCACAGGTTTCTAATGGGGTTCAAGTCTGGAGACTGAGATGGCCATTGCAAATTGTTGATTTTGTGGTCAATTAAAAATGTCTTTGTGGATTTTGATGTGTGCTTGGGGTCAGTGTCTTGCTGGAACATCCACCTGCCCTCAAGATCCAGATAATTGGTAGAGTTCATGATGCTGTTGACCTTAACAAAGGCCCCAGGACAAGTGGAAGCAAAACAACCCCATAACATAAAAGATCCACTATCATATTTTAGAGTAGGTATGAGGTTATTTTCTGCATATGCATCCTTCTTTCGAAGCAAAACCCACCGCTGGTCTGCGTTGCAAAAGACCACAATTTCATCTCATCTGACCATAGCAGCAGGTTCCAAAGTGCCAATGCTGTTTAGAAAATGCCAGGTGTTTACGTTTGTTGGTTGCGCTCAATCAAGGCTATATTCTGGCAACTCTTTCACAGAGCCTATTGGCATGGAGGTGGCTCTAAATGTAGATTTGGAGACATGGTGACACCAACATACAACCAAGTTCTGTAATTCTCCAACTGTGGCCCCTTGGTTTTTCTTTGCCTTCACCCTCACTGTGCCTGGGAACAAGATACACTTGTGTCCTTTACCAACAAGTTACTACAGTTCTATTGGTTTTAAACTAAATGATTGCCCTAATAGTGATAAGTATTTTTTTGTGTGCTATTTTTCTGTACCCATTGCCTGATTTTATGAAGGTCAACAAGCATTTGTTTCTTTTCATTTGTGAGTGCTTTGCCTTTCCCCATGGTGATGGATGACAAATGGATTTTGCAGTTACCTCAGTGTGTTACCTCATTTGTATACCCTAGTGAAACAGAAAGCCATGGAAGGCCACAATACAGTTCCTTAAACTGAGATACATTTTAAAAAGTAGAATGTTAATGCAGATTTGATCATGTTTGATTTTATTTACAAGAATCTTTAGGGGTGCAATCATTTTTGACACCTATCTTTTTGACACTAAATCCACTAAGTATTTTTCTCTGAGCAATTGTATTATTATCAAATAATGTATTTTTCAACAAGTTTTGAGCATACAATATAGCTCCGTATTTGTATTATTTATTGTATACAGTCTTTTTCAAGGTTGACAATAATTCCAGAGGTGTCTGTCTGTGTCACACCCTGACCATAGTTTGCTTTGTATGTTTCTATGTTTTGTTTGGTCAGGGTGTGATCTGGGTGGGCATTCTGTTGTGTGTCTAGTTTGTCTATTTCTATGTTTGGCCTGATATGGTTCTCAATCAGAGGCAGGTGTTAGTCATTGTCTCTGATTGGGAACCATATTTAGGTAGCCTATTTTATGTTGGGTTTTGTGGGTGGTTGTTCCTGTCTTTGTGTTTCTTGCACCAAATAGGGCTGTTTTGTTTTTTCACAGTTCTTATTTTGTATTATACATTGTTCAAGTTATCATCTTTATTAAAGATGTTTATAACTAACCACGCTGCGTTTTGGTCCGCCTCTCCTTCCCAGGAGGAAAGCCGTTACAGTCTGTGCATAGGTTGAGTAATTATTTTACATCTGTGACTCATGAAGGTCACTTAGCACTATGGCAGGAAATTGAGGGAGGGTGTGATGCTTGTTGTTAGTAAAGAGGCCGGCACAGTGCAGTAATGTGCAATTATACGATGTTCATTCTCCCTAGACTGAGTCACAAAGTCAAAAAGCGAGTGTGAAAACAAACGTGTGAATTTTTTTGGGGGGGGAGCTTAATCGTGTCAACGGGGGTGTTGAACGCAATTCTGAAAATATATTATGAGCAATATCTATCTTTAACATAGACTGGATAGGGAATATTTTTTGCCTCATTCCATCACGGTGTACAGATACACTTGGTCTACACTTTCCTCTGGGTCATCATGGGAGCTATAACATTTTCTAATTACATCTCTTGGAAAGAGTACAGAGCAATTTCCATATGAGGCATGCAGCTATCTTCATTTATAATGAGATGGTTCACTCTTTTTTTTCATTCTTTTCCTTGATTCCCTATTCAAAATATGGGCACATGGCCAAACTCCATATAGTACATTCTATTAATGCAAAATGGTTCTTGTTCTTGCAATGTTCTTGCAATGTTTCTTGTCTTTCATGACAGGACAAAATAAGTTAAACATTCTCACCAGCAGGAAGCCCACAGCAAACCAAAAAGTCAGACATCATAAACCATAATCAGTAACTTGATTATGCCATTCTTAGAGCAAATTTAGACGAAATATAAAGACCTAGCAAAGTCAAACAGTTCCTTTAAAAATTGTAATTAATTTTCTCAAATTGTGTTTGTCCATTTCCACAGGTTTATAATGCATATTACCTCTGTCAGTGTTATACCACACGGTCCAATTCATCCCAAACCATCTGGAGGCCAGGTCATCTGATGCAGCTCTCATCACTCTCCTTCTTGGTCAAATAGCCTTTTAGATTATTATAACTATAATCTAAAACGTCTTATATCGTATTAATTATCAGGAAAACATTGGGAGTGTCGAATTTCACTCTATAATAAAGTCTGATAGCTCATTCATTGCTCTCTGAGTTCATTAGACTCTGGGATCCTTTTTCTCAGTCTCTCCATAACTCATCTCTGTATGAGAGACAGAGGCTGTCATGGTGGTGAAGGTGGGGGAGGCGAAAGCAGATCATCTGTCTGTCATAGTCTTCAGCTGATGGATAGGTCATCTCTCATAAGTGCGCGTTCCAAATAGCACCCAATTCCCTATACAGTGCACTACTTTTGACTAGTGCACTATAAAGGGAATAGGGTGCCATTTGGGACGAAAGTGTAGTCTGCAGCTGATGGATAGGTCATCTATGTCAGACTGAGCAGATGGATGAAGTCATCGGAGGGCACAGATCTGTGTGTGATGAGCATACAGTAGATTAGGAGAAGGAGAAAAGGGCAGGCCGAGAGGCTGGAACTTCTGTTATTATTCTTCTCTCAAGACAGATGAGGTGGAGCTGTAGAGGTGCACCCAGATGACAACAAACGTTCCCACAACTTTAAAGGATGTTCCCTTAACCTGGGGTGTTGACTTAGTTACATAAAGTTAAATAGTTAAATAAAGGTTCAATAAAAATGTAAAACTGCAGTGGGCTAAATCAGGTTCACAAAGACTGTTTCTTGGTAGTCAAACAAATCTACTTCGAAACAAAAGTATACACCTCACACACATGATTATGGTCTTAAAAAATGTCAGATATAGTGTTGAAATGTATTCCATTTTGAGTTTGCATCCCAATGTTACACTATATAGACTTCACAGAAGACTGAAATATAACAAAACCGTTTGACATAAAAACATCAGGTTTTCGGCTGTTTTTTTGAAACACTGTTTATAATTTATGAAACGAAGAAAAATATTAATACTGTAATATTGCACCCATGAGGCCACTAGGTAATTTGACTGCAGGAAAGGACTACGAGTCTCATTAGGTCATTAACTAACGGTTTCATAGAAATGCTCCTGTGATGGGCAAGGAAAGTTTCCAAGAGACCATTCCCTTAAAGTCAAATAGAACCAGAACTTTGTTACCATGTTCTCGGAACTTGATATTAATGTTCTAGACACGTTTCATGGGAACGTTGCAAGAACATTCATGTATCCAGTTTTCTGTGGGTTACAAGAATATTCCATCAACGTCCCAACTAACTTAAACAAAACGTGGTTGCTATGTTCTCAGAACATAAGATATTAATTTTCTAGACACTTTTCATGGAAATGCTGTAAGAACATATCTGTGTCCGAAAAAAGTTTAATTATACATCACGTCTTCTTACCGAGCCATACAAGGCCCTGATTGGTGACCCACTGATACTTTCATAGCTCTTTGTCTGTTGGCAAGGTTAGGGATACTTAAACACACATTGTGTTTAACATACAGTGTTTTAAACGTACATACAGGGCATTTGGAAAGTATTACCCTTGACTTTTTCCAAATTTAGTTTTCGTTACAGCCTTGTTCTAAAATCAATCTACACATAATATCCCATAATGACAAAGCAAAAACTGGTTTTTAGAAATGTTTGCAAATGTATTCCAAATAAAAAAAAACAGAAATACCATAAGTATTCAGATCGTTTGCTATGAGAAATTGAGATCAGGTGCATCCTGTTTCCATTGATCATCCTTGAGACGTTTCTACAACTTGATTGGAGTCCAATTGTGGTAAATTCAATTGATTGGACATGATTTGGAAAGGCACACACCTCTCTATATAAGGTCCCACAGTTCACAGTGCATGTCAGAGCAAAAACCAAGCCATGAGGAATTGTCCATAGAGCTCCAAGACAGGATTTTGTCAAGGCACAGATATGTGGAAGAGTACCACACATTTCTGCAACATTGAAGGTCCCAAAGTACACAGTGGCATCCATAATTCTTAAATGGAAGACGTTTGAAACCACCAAGACTCTTCCTAGAGCTGGCCGTCTGGTCAAACTGAGCAATTGGGGGAGAAGGGCCTTGGTCAGGGAGGTGACAAAGAACCCGTCACTCTGACAGAGCTCCAGAGTTTCTCTGTGGAGATTGCGAGAACCTTCCAGAAGGACAACCATTTCTGCAGCACTCCACCAATCAGGCCTTTATGGTAGAGTGGCCAGACGGAAGCTACTCCTCAGTAAAAGCCATGTGACGTCTCACTTGGAGTCACTACAGTGAAGCATGGTGGTGGTAACATCATGCTGTGGGGATGTTTTTCAGCGGCAGTGACTGGGATGCTAGTTAGGATCAAGGGAAAAATGAATGGAGCAAAGTACAGAGAGATTCTTGATGAAAACCTGCTCATGGCCTCAGACTGGGGCGAAGGTTCACCTTTCAACAGAACAACAACCCTAAGCAAAATATGGAAAAAGTCTAGGGGTCTGAATACTTTCCAAATGCACTGTATTCACCGAATCCAATGGTTGTGAAGATGGGGAGAGGTCTGTCCGTAATAAAGCGATGCTCTGCTTTTTGGACACCACACTCCACAAAGCAAGTCCTGCAGATTGTAATTTTTATCTTAATTATTGTCCAGTCATATGGTCAAATGCTGCAAAGAAAGACTTCGTTAAGCTGCAGCAGGCTCAGTTTAGAGCGGCACATCTTGATCTTCATTGTAATCAGAGGGCTAATATGAATACTATGCATGCCAGTCTCTCTTGGCTAAGAGTTGAGAAAAGGCTGACTGTCACTTTTAAAAATAAGAAACATTCATGTTTTGGAAATTCCAAATGGTTTGCATAGTCAATTTACACACAACACTGACACACACATTGCCTCCCCCCATGTGACCTACTTGTTGTATGTATACTGACATGTATGTGTAACTGATAGATACACACACACACTACATGTTAATGTTTTAAAATGTACGTTGTAAAGTATTTTGTCTGTAATGTCTTTTTCGTTATGTGTCGGACCCCAGCAAACAAACTCTACCTTGTAGGCCTACCCAGTATGTAAGGCTTGGCTTGACAGCAGCACACAAATAATATCCCAAAACCCAAGACACTGCCCTGTGTAGGGTGCTGTCTTTCGGGAAGGGACGTTAAACGGGTGTCCTGACTCTCTGCAGTCATTAAAGAGCCCTTGGCACTTATCGTAAGAGTAGGGGTGCTAACCCCGTTGTCCTGGCTAAATTCCCAATCTAGCCCTGAAACCATCCCGGTCACCTAATAATCCCCAGTTTACAATTGTCTCATTCATCCCCCTCCTCTCCCCTGTAACTATTCCCCAGGTCGTTGCTGCAAATGAGAATGGGTTCTCAGATAACGGATAAATAAACAATCTCTGCGGTATTTAAACAACAAAATGAACGTGCCGCTATGAAACCGAGTGCAGACACAGGCAACTACACATAGACAATCACCCACAACCCACAATGACAAAACGGGCTACCTAAATATGCTTCCCAATCAGAGACAACGACTAACACCTGCCTCTGATTGAGAACCATATCAGGCCAAACACAGAAACAGACAAACTAGACATCCAACATAGAATGCCCACCTAGATCACACCCTGACCAAACAAAACATAGAAACATACAAAGCAAACTACGGTCAGGGCGTGACACAAATGTTCCCACTCTGGATTTGGCACGTGCGCTCTAGCCAACAGCTTGCAGAAATAGTGCAGGTATAGCCTACTACATGATGAGATTATTATGGAAGAGATCATTTTCATCTGTCAAATGTCAGCCAAGCATCGATCATAATGTCACCAGAATAAGACCCTCCATATTTGTTGAAAGGAGCATCAACCTCATCACAGTGCACTTTTACCACCCTGTGAAGTTCATCATCATTTATTTCATCTGTAGCCTAATAAACTGCATGCTTTCCCATGATGTAGCGACATGTTTTATCCAACATGTATTTTACTCGCAGAAAAAGGTGGGACGGAAACCTGGTTAATGTCAAGCTATTTTGAGGATGCTGGAATTATATTTTGGACGAATGTGCACATGCCTACAGGGGAATTTTGAAGTAGTCTACATAGATTAAAACATTGTGACTGGTTGTGTTTATGCCACATATAAAAGGTAATACATAAAAGTTAAATGATAATAGGCTATATTGAAGAGATAGCTTCTAGGTGTGCGAGGAATAGCCGCTCAGATTGGAAAGGAGGCAGAGAGCGTGTTTAACTTTCCTGAAAAACGGGGCCAGCTGGGATTATATGTGGCCACATTATTATAGGATGACTTGGGAGAATGAGGATCTGCAACAGACCGCACAGCTCAGTATCAGAAGTGAAAATACAGTCAGACTGGCCTGCTAATGTGCATTTCTAGAGCTTATAAAATGCAGAGAGTAGACCCATAACTGATCCAAACCAAATAATGAAACGTTAAAATCACAGGACTTTTGTTCCATTATTCAATTGACATTTTGGTAACTCTTCATTTTTAAGGGGTGTAATGTAATTAAACTGTAACAAATATTGTTATAAATTGTAATACAGGGTTTCACTGTAATAGCAACATGTAACTAACTGGTGGTAATTGCAGTCTGTAATTACAGAGGTGTAACAATGAATGCTTGTTACCATGTTTGTTACAACTGTTCAAGTTTACAATAGCATCCCAAACATATATCTCAACTAGTGGCAACCCATCATTCAGGGCAAACATAAATAACATTTAAATATTTTTTTTGTGGGGTGCTTGCCTGTTTTGTATGTTATTTTGATATTAATATGTGACATATATCAGTTTGCAAACAATGTAAAAATATATATATCATTGAGTTAATAAAGCCACGTAGAAACATGGTCTCTTTTTGTGGTGGTGGGGCAAGCCAGCAGAAAATACGGAGCCTTGCGCCTCAGTGTTCTCTCACTCATGGGGACACTATGTCACCGCCAAGTCTAAGGGTAGAGCTCAAAATGTCAAGCCCCTTGGGTGCTGCCATCCAAGAAGGCTCAAGATCATTGGCCACAGATAAAATGATTTCAAATCTTGTTATATCTACAGCAGATTTGATTGGACTGATCATGTCAGTATCATACTTTCAAAATCTTAGCTAGCAGTCATCATCATGAATCAAGTTGACAATCCACTGGCAAATCCATTTTAAACACTGTTTCCCATGCTTGTTCAATGAACCATAAACAATTAATGAACATTAAGACACTAACAGCTTACAGACGGTAAGGCAATTAAGGTCACCATTATGAAAACTTAGGACACTAAGGAGGCCTTTCTACTGACTCTGAAAAACACCAAAAGAAAGATGCCTAGGGTCCCCGTTCATCTGCGTGAAAATGCCTTAGGCATGCAGCAAGGAGGCATGAGGACTGCAGATGTGGCCAGGGAAATAAATTGCAATGTCCGTACTGTGAGACGCCTAAGACAGCGCTACAGGGAGACAGGATGGATAGCTAATCGTTCTCGCAGTGGACGACCAAGTGTAACAACACCTGCACAGGATAGGAACATCCGATTATCACACCTGCGGGACAGGTACAGGATGGCAACAACAACTGCCCGAGTTACACCAGGAATGCACAATCCCATCTGTGCTCAGACTGTCCGCAGTAGGCTGAGAGAGGCTGGACTGAGGGCTTGTAGGCCTGTTGTAAGGCAGATCCTCACCAGACATCCTTGGCAACAACGTCACGTGTACTCTGGAGCGGGATCGATTTGGAGGTGGAGGGTCCGAAATGGTCTGGGGCGGTATGTCACAGCATCATCGGACTGAGCTTGTTGTCATTGATGGCAATCTCAACTTTGTGCATTACAGTGAAGACATCCTTCTCCCTCATGTGGTACCCTTTCTGCAGGCTCATCCTGACGTGACCTTCCAGCATGACAATGCCACCAGCCATACTGCTCGTTCTGTGCATGATTTCTTGCAAGACAGGAATGCCAGTGTTCTGCCATGGCCAGCGAAGAGCCCGGATCTCAATCACATTGAGCACATCTGGGACCTGTTGGATCGGAGGGTGAGGGCTAGGGCCATTCCCCCCCAGAAATGTCTGGGAACTTGCATGTGTCCTTGGTGAAAGAGTGGGGTAACATCTCACAGCAAGAACTGGCGAATCTGGTGCAGTCCATGAGGAGGAGATGCACTGCAGTACTTAATGCAGCTGGTGGCCACACCAGATACTGACTGTTACTTCCGATTTTGACCTCCCCCTTTGTTCGGGGACACATTATTCCATTTCTGTTAGTCACATGTCTGTGGAACTTGTTCAGTTTATGTCTCAGTTGTTGAATCTTGTTATGTTCATACAAATATTTACACATGTTAGGTTTGCTGAAAATAAACGCAGTTGACAGTGAGAGGACATTTCTGTTTTTGCTGAGTTTAGTATAGGGTAATGTAAATTGTCCTCGCTAAATTCTTCTTCTCTAATGCTTACACTAAAGAAACAGATGAAGACAGAGGCAGAGTTATCTATTTACTTGTAATGTTAAAAAGGGAAGAAAAAGATCATCCCATTTTTCTAAATGAGCCATCTGGACTACTGCTCACCACTGTTAGAATGGTTATTTTGATGTTATTGAGTAGGTCTATTTATTTAATCTAATTAATCAAATTATTAATCTAACAATAATTATTTTTGTAAGAAATGTAAGGTATTTTTACATGTTGCAATAAAGTTGACTAAAGGACAATCTCATCTTGTGTTTGTAGGTATTTTCACTTGCTCGTAAGTAACTTTAAAGTTATACTTAACTTTAAATAACTAAATCGTATGTTACAACTAGCGATGGCCTTGTACTTATGCAGATATTACAGACATGTACTCTATGGTGTATTAGTGTGTTTATTTTCTCACTTGGATGGCGCTTTCAGGAGCTGATGATTAGAGTGTCAGGAAGGGTAACATATTTTGTAGGTTCACAATAATTATAAGTAAGTATCCCTCAAGATTCACTTTATTTTAAATAGCTAAATCCTGTGTAAGACCTAATAAATACAATGTACGTGTGCAGATATTACATGTACTCTGGTGTACTTGTGTGTCTATTTCCTCATTTGGATGGTGCAACCATAAGCTTTAAAATTAGGGCCAGGTTGTCAGGATGGATAATGTACTATATACAGTGAGCACCATAATTCATTGGACAGTGACCCTTTTTTTGTTATTTTGGTTCTGTACTCTAGCACTTTGAGTTTGAGAGGATACAATGACAATGAGGGTGAAGTGCAGACTGTCAGCTTTAATTTGAGGGTATTTTCATACATATCAGATGAACCGTATAGAACCGTATAGAAATTATAGAAGCTTTTGTACATAGTCCCCCCCATTTTCGGGCATCAAAAACATTGGACAGTTTAACATAATGTAGAATAAAGTAATCATTGTTAATATTTGGTTGCATATGCTTTGCATGCAATAACTGCTTTAAGTCTTCCCCGGTGATGCTCTGCCAGGCCCGTACTGCAGCCATCTTCAGTTCCTGCTTGTTTTGGGGACTTGCCTTCAGTCTCCTCTTCAGCATGTAAAACGCATGTTCAATTGGATTCAGATCCAGTGATTGACTCGGCCAGTCAAGGATTTTCCACTTTTTGGCCATCAAAAAACGCTTTCATTGCTCTAGCAGTATGTTAGGGTCACGGTCTTGTTGCATGATGAAGTGCCGTCCAATGACTTTGGAGGAATTTGGTTTTATCTGAGCAGGTCAAATATTTCTGTAGACTTCAGAATTCATTGTTCTACTTCTGTCTGCAGTCACATCATCGATGAAGACAAGTGAGCCTGTTCCACTGGCAGCCATACAGGCCCAAGCCATAACACCCCCTCCACCATGTTTCACGGATGAGGTGGTATGCTTTGGATCATGGGCATGTCTTTTCTTTCTCAACACTTTCCTCTTTCCATCACTCTGGTACATGTTAATCTTTGTCTCATCTGTCCACAATACTTTTTTTTTCTCTTGGGGCTCTTTTAGGTGCTTTTAAGCAAACTGTAGTCTCACCTTTCTGTTCTTCAGGCTTATCAGTGGTTTGAATCTTGTAGTGCACCCTCTGTAGTCCTGCTGGTGTAGTATTCTACGTATGGTAGACTTTGACACATCTACACCTGCATCCAGGAGAGTGTTTTTGATCTGTTGGGCTGTTGTCAGGGGGGTTTTCTTCACCATAGAGAGTATTCTCCGGTCATCCACTACAACAACCTCCAAAGGCAATTGCAAAGTCTAGAATCAATACTATTCATCAACAGCTCTCCTGCATTCACTAACAACACAAATGAATACACCTGCCTAACGACACACATTTGTGAAGCCAATTCAACAAATACTTGTAGTACCTTAAAATGGGGGGACCGTGTACAAAAGGTGCTGTCATTTCTAAACGGTTCATCCGGTACGTATGAAAATGCCCTCAAATTAAAGCTGACAGTCTGCACTTCACCCTCATTGTCACTGTATCCTTTCAAACTCAAAGTGCTAGAGTACAGAACCAAAATAACAAAAAATGTCCACTGTCCAATGAATTATGGTGTGATCACTGTTAGTACACATTAATAACAAGTAGGTACCCCTCAAGATACAATTCCTTTCAACCTGCTAAATCCAGTGTAACACCTAGCAATTACTTTGTTCTTATGCATATTTTACATGGACTCTGTGATGTACTTGTGTGTTTATCCTCCCACTTGAAGATGACACCAGTATGTTAGACCCCAGTCAGTGAGGTTGACCTAGATCTTATCTGTTTTTGTAAACTCAACCAAGTTAACCCAAATGGTGCACTTTTGGGGGCAAGAGCTCAGCCTGGTCTCATAGACTTGATGTAAATTATTAAAAGTAAATCCGGGACACCCAAATTAGTATGGTATGTTAAGTTTGGTATGGTTACATAAGACAGATGGTTACTAAACTAAAGTAGGGTGGTTGGTCAGGGTGGATGGGTGTGCGTGACGCGAACGTCTAGCAACCCAAAGGTTGCGAGTTTCAATCTCATCACAGAGAACTTTAACATGATCAACTATTCAACTACTTACTACTTTTTAGCTGCTGTCACGTTCTGACATTTAGTTCCTTTGTTTTGTATTTATTTAGTATGGTCAGGGCGTGAGTTGGGTGGGCAGTCTATGTTTGTTTTTCTATAATTTGGGTATTTCTATGTTTCAGCCTAGTATGGTTCTCAATCAGAGGCAGGTGTCATTAGTTGTCTCTGATTGAGAATCATACTTAGGTAGCCTGGGTTTCACTGTGTGTTTGTGGGTGATTGTTCCTGTCTTTGTGTTTGCACCAGATAGGGCGGTTTAGGGTTTCACACGTTTCTTGTTTTTTTGTAATCAGTTGTTCATGTGTACGTTTACATATTAAAAGAACCATGGACACTTACCACGCCGCATATTGGTCCTCTGATCCTTTTCGCCTCTCCTATTTGGAGGAAGAGGAGGAAATCCTTGACAGCTGCATTGCAACTACTTAGCATATTAGCTAACCCTTCCCCTAACCTTAACTATTTTAGCTATGCCTTATCCTAACTCTAACCCTAACTGTAACCCTAACCCCTAGCCTAGCTAACATTAGGGGAACATTACCGATAACATTAAAAAAACGTTCTCTCTCCCTAGACTTGTTAGCTGGGACTCTGCTTCTCTCCCAATCAAGCTGAAGCTAGTAAAGGGATGACGTAAAGCATTTTTGATTTTGGAAATAGTTGTGCTGATCTCCTATCCTTATGCCAGTCTAACAAAAATTAACAGAATTGGCAGAGCACATCACTTCAAATGAAACAATAATTATAATATATTACATTCTTAACCTGAGTAATCTTAGGACAACAGAGATTCATTCATATTCTCATAAGGCTGAGTAAAGCAATCAGAGGTTATTGCCTGCCTTGTTTCAGCAGTCAAAAGTAGTGCACTATAGGGAATAGGGTGCCATTTGGGATGCAACCAGGATGGATTTCCCTCAGATTTCAACCAGATCCCCAGGGAGCAAGGCATTTTAACAAGCAGAGGTGTCTGTGTCTGTCAGCTGCAAAAAACAGTGACTTCCAAATCAATATGATTCAAGAGGTCATTGGGCAGTGGTAATTACTGCTCCCCAGCTCCCAGTAACACAGTGTCCACATCCCAAATTGCTCCCTATTCTCTATTTAGTGCACTACTTTTGACCATGTCTCTGGTCAAAGGTAGTGCACTGTATATGGAATAGGGTGCCATTTGGGAAGCCTACACTGGTTCAGTTTTTCCACTCGCTGTGTTAAAACCACATTTTGGCAGGGAGAGCGGAGCGGATAGGGGATGTCTCTCTTCAGTGGAAAATCTCTGACAAATCTGAAATCCATGAATAGCTGATTAGATAAGGCTGGTTGCTACTTTTTGTTCAGCCGTTAAGATCCTGATTACAACTGGATCTTTATTTGAACCGTTACTGATCAGAAGGCAGGGTTGTTTGCAGGGTATAACGCATGCAGTCATCCCCCTTCTCCAAAAGGGGGGACACTCTTGACCCAAAATGCTACAGACCTATATCTATCCTACTCTGCCTTTCTAAGGTCTTCGAAAGCCAAGTCAACAAACAGATTACCGACCATTTCGAATCCCACCATACCTTCTCCGATATGCAATCTGGTTTCAGAGGTGGTCATGGGTGCACCTCAGCCATGTTCAAGGTCCTAAACGATATCTTAACCGCCATCGATAAGAAACAATACTGTGTAGTCGTAGTCATTGACCTGGCCAAGGCTTTCGACTCTGTCAATCACCACATCCTCATCGGCAGACTCGTCAGCCTTGGTTTCTCAAATGATTACCTCGCCTGGTTCACCAACTACTTCTCTGATAGAGATCAGTGTGTCAAATCGGAGGGTCTGTTGTCCGGGCCTCTGGCAGTCTCTATGGGGGTGCCACAGGGTTCAATTCTTGGACCTACGCTCTTCTCTGTATACATCAATGATGTCGCTCTTGCTGCTGGTGAGTCTCTGATCCACCTCTACGCAGACTACACCATTCTGTATACTTCTGGCCCTTCTTTGGACACTGTGTTAGCAACCCTCCAGGCAAGCTTCAATGCCATGCAACTCTCCTTCTGTGGCCTCCAATTGCTCTTAAATACAAGTAAAACTAAATGCATGCTCTTCAACCGATCGCTGCCTGCACCTGTCCGCCAGTCCAACATCACTACTCTGGACGGCTCTAACTTAGAATATGTGGACAACTACAAATACAGAGGTGTCTGGTTAGACTGTAAACTCTCCTTCCAGACTCACATCAAACATCTCCAATCCTAAATTAAATCTAGAATAGGCTTCCTATTTCGCAAAAAAACATCCTTCACTCATGCTGCCAAACAGACCCTTGTAAAACTGACCATCCTACCAATCCTCGACTTCGTTGATGTCATTTACAAAATAGCCTCCGATACCCTACTCAATAAATTGGATGCAGTCTATCACAGTGCCCTCCGTTTTGTCACCAAAGTCCCATATACTACCCACCACTGTACGCTCTCGTTGGCTGGCCCTCGCTTCATACTCATCGCCAAACCCACTGGCTCCAGGTCATTGTGGGCTGGTCACCATAGCAACACCCACCTGTAGCACGCGCTCCAGCAGGTATATCTCTCTGGTCACCCCCAAAACCAATTCTTCCTTTGGCCACCTCTCCTTCCAGTTCTCTGCTGCCAATGACTGGAACGAACTACAAAAATCTCTGAAATTGGAAACACTTATCTCCCTCACTAGCTCTAAGCACCAGCTGTCAGAGCAGCTCACAGATTACTGCACCTGTACATAGCCCATCTATAATTTAGCCCAAACAACTACCTCTCCCCCTACTGTATTTATTTATTTATTTTGCTCCTTTGCACCCCATTATTTCTATCTCTACTTTGTTCATTATTCTACTGCAAATCAACCATTCCAGCGTTTTACTTGCTATATTGTATTTACTTCACCACCATGGCCCTTTTTTGCCTTTACCTCCCTTATCTCACCTCACTTGCTTTTTCTACTATATTATTGACTGTATGTTTGTTTTACTCCATGTGTTGTTGTATGTGTCAAACTGCTTTGCTTTATCTTGGCCAGGTCGCAATTGTAAATGAGAACTTGTTCTCAACTTGCCTACCTGGTTAAATAAAGGTGAAATATATATATATTTTTTAAATTCAATTATTGGTAATGTTAAATGTCATGGTTCTTTTGTATGTGTTGTTGTATGTAGATAATGGTGACGTACATGGTTGCCCCAAATGTTCAATAGCAACTTGTTGATGCTTTAGAGATGAGCTTAAAGGCATTTATGCAAACCCTGCATTGGATTTTTGCAACATGTACTCTGCCATGACATGAGGAATCAATTTAGAGCACATGCTAGATTTGCACACATGCATATTAATCACACAGCAATTTATGTTTTGTGCTGTATCCTTAAGTGGCTGCTCTAGTGACCAGCTGCAGTATCTCCCCCTGACTATGGAACGAATGAGAGCAATACATTTCCCTCATCAGGATGGAAATGAGATGTAGAAAGGCCATTTGAATTTTCTGTAGTGCACCATTTGGCACATGAAAGCAAGTGGTGCTTTTTTATTAGATGATGCACTCAACAACATCATGGTTGTCCATTTATCTAATATATTTTAATGGTGACTGTATTACAGCCTCAACCTAATCTATCTTCCACAGAGAATAGGGACTGGTAGATGAAGAAATGTGTTTCTGTTTCTAGAACAATTACTTAAAGTATGTGAAATCGAAAAGAGGTGTTAAGATGTAACATGCACAGACACAATCTATAGACTTTAAATTCAACTTGATAAAACCCTGGGAGCTCTCCAATTGTCACTCCCTGATCTGTTTCACCTGTTCCTGTGATTGTCTCCAACACCTCCAGGTGTCGCTTATGGGTCTCGCCTTGTGCCTTGATACCAAAATCACGTAACAATTAGTTTTTAGCTTGGAAAGTAAATGTCCTGGTGTGCTCAACAGAGAAGTAAGAGAAATTAATATAATCTAACATGATATCATAGGAAAACGTCATACGGTCATGTTTTTGCTAAAACTTATGCTTCAACCAATTGACGCTTATGTCAATTGGCCATGCTCCCAGCAGGCTTTCTGGAGCCAATGGGAAAAGATGAGTGTCAACCATTTGAAGCTTATGTCAAAGGGTACCTAGTCAGTTGTTCAACCCAACACCTCTGAATCAGAGAGATGCGGGGGACTGCCTTAAATCGTCATCCATGTCTTTGGCATCTGGGGGATAATTGCTTTGCTCAGAACAAGAAATGTTTACCTTGTCAGCTCAGGGATTTGATCCAGCAACCTTTCAGTTACTGGCCCAACATTCTAACCACTAGACTACGCTGTCTGTACATAGTCAACACTTTCCTTAATTGTGGGTGAGTCACAGTGGTCAGGTATTCTGCCACTGTGTGCTCTCTGTTTAGGGCCAAATAGCATTCTAGTTCGATACATTTTTTTGTTAATTCTTTCCAATGTGTCAATTACTTATCTTTTTGTTTACTCATGATTTGGTTGGGTCTAATTGTGTTGCTGTCCTGGCGTTCTGTGGAGTCGGTTTGTGTTTGTGAACAGAGCCCCAGGACGAGCTTTCTTAGGAAACTCTTCTCCAGATTCATCTCTCTGTAGGTGATGGCGTTGTTATGGAAGGTTTGGGAATCACTTCCTTGTAGAATTGAACAGCTCTTTTCTGTATTTTGATAATTAGCTGGTATCGGCCTAATTTAGCTCTGCATGCATTATTTGGTGTTTTACGTTGTACATGAAGAATATTTCTGCAGAATTCTACATGCAGAGTCTCAATTTGATGTTTGTCCCATTTTGTGAATTCTTGGTTGGTGAGCGGACCCCAGACCTCACAACCATAAAGGTCAATGGGTTCTAAAACTGATTCAAGTATTTTTAGCCAGATCCTAATTGGCATGTCAAATGTTATGTTCCTTTTAATGGCATAGAAGGCCCTTCTTGCCTTGTCTCTCAGATCGTTCACAGCTTTGTGGAAGTTACCTCTGGTGCTGATGTTTAGGCTGAGGTATGTATAGTTTTTTATGTGTTCTAGGGCAACGGTGTCTATATGAAATTTGTATTTGTGGTCCTGGCAGCTGGACCTTTTTTTGGAACACCATTATTTTTGTCTTACTGAGATTTACTGTCAGGGCCCAGGTCTGACAGAATCTGTGCAGAAGATCTAGTTGCTGCTTAATTTACCTTAGCTGAATAAAATACAAAGGATATTTTTCCCATTCCAGAGCGAGTGTGCATATGAAGTGGCTATGTTGAGCATAAAAGTTATAATTTGAAACAGGTCCTATACGCTAGATTTAGAGTTATTTGGCAACTTTAGTCATGAATGATACGAACCTCAGAATGTTTCAAAAACAATTATAGATTGACATGGCAGCTTCGCTTCTAGTCCTTAGGAAACTGTGCAGTATTTTTATTTTTTTATGTATTATTATTATTCCTTACATTGTTAGCCCAGAAAACCTTAAGTGTTTTTACATACAGCCGGTAAGAACTATTGGATATCAGAGAGATGTCAACTTACCAGCACAACCAGCAGGAACGACCAGGAATACGGCTTTCCCAAAGCGGATCCTTTGTTTGCACCTCCCAGGGTGTTTGACCTGACTCCAGAGGCCAACCCAAAACAAAGCTGCCGGAGGAGAGCGTGCCAGAGCGGTCTTCTAGTGAGGCTCCGGATGCACACACACCACCAACTGCTTCCGAGTATATTACTCACTAATGTCCAGTCCCTAGTTAACAAAGTCGATGAAATCAGGGCAAGAGTTGCTTTCCAAAGAAATATCCGGGATTGTAACATGTAACATGGCTAGCTGGGGACATGCTGTCGGAGTCCTTACAGCCAACGGGATTTTCAGTGCATTGCGCCGACAGGAATAAACATCTCTCTGGTAAGAAGAAGGGCAGAGGTGTATGTTTCATGATTAGGAATACCTATGTAAGAATGTTTTTAATTGACTACAGCTCAGCATTCAACACCATAGTACCCTCCAAACTCATCATTAAGCTTGAAACGCTGGGTCTCGACCCTGCCCTGTGTAACTGGGTACTAGACTTCCTGACGGGCCGTCCCCAGGTGGTGAAGGTAGGAAACAACATCTCCACTCCGCTGATTCTCAACACTGGGGCCCCACAAGTATGCATTCTCAGCCCCCTCCTGTACTCCCTTTTCACCCACAACTGCGTGGCCATGCCGCCTCCAATTCAATCATCAAGTTTGTAGATGACTCTATAGTGGTAGGCTTGATTACCAACAACGACGAGACAGCCTACAGGGAGGAGGTGAGGGCCATCGGAGTGTGGTGCCAGGAAAATAACCTCTCAATGTCAACAAAACCAAAGAGATGATTGTGGACAGCAATCAGCAAAGGGAGCACCCCTCTTCAACCTCAGGGGGCTGAAAAAATGTGGCTTGTCACCGAAAACCTTCACTAACTTTTACAGGTGCTCAATTCATAGCACCCTGTCGGGCTGTGTCACCTCCTGGTACGGAAACTGCACCGCCCACAACCGCAGGGGGGGGGGGGGGGGGGGGGCAAACTACCTGCCCTCCAGGACACCTACAACACCCGATATCACAGGAAGGCAAAAAGATCATCAAAGACAATAACCACCCGAGCCACTGCCTGTACACCCCACTTCCATCAAGAAGGCGAGGTCAGTACAGGTACATCAAAGCTGGGACAGAGAGATTGAAAAACAGCTTCTATCTCAAGGCCATCAGATTATTTAACAGCCACCACTAGCACAGAGAGGCGGCTGCCTACCTACAGTTTTGATATCATTGGTCACTTTCATAAATGGAACACTTGTCACTTTAATAATGCTACTTCTTTTAAGAATATTTACATATCTTGCATTACTCATCTCATATGTATACTGTATCCTTCACTATCTATTCTTTACATTCTATTATTTATTGCATCTCTGTCACTGCTCATCCATATATTTTATACTTATATATTATTATCCCATTCCTTTACTAGATTGTGTGTATTAGGTTTTATTGTGGAATTTGTTAAATATTAGGTTTTGTTGTGGAATTGTTAGATATGACCTGTTAGATACTGCTGCACTGTCGGATCTAGAAGCATAAACATTTCGCTACACTCACAATAACATCGGCAAACCATGTGTACGTGACCAATAAAAATGCATTTTATTTGATTTGATTTGAAATCGAAACATATATGGGCTGCATGATGCAACTACGGTTTATGGGCTGCTGATGGTTTAAGACGCTCTAAAACAAAAGCTTGCGATTTGTTCCTTTCCTCAGGCTGCACATGCTGTTCTCTCATCAAGTCATCATATTTGTACCCATCAGACTATTCTCAATTCAACCTTGTCTTTACTTATATGTAGAATGGCCTATTATCAAATGGGTAGGAACAGGGGCAAGGGAAAAAAGTGTTTGGGAAACCAAGTGAAATCTGTTCGGGAACATGGATTGTAACATGTTTTAACAACAAAACATATTTAATGAAACTTTTGACAGCCCCTCTCTCTGTACCCTCGAGAAAGGAATGAAGGAGAGAGGTGAGGAGATGGAAACGCACAGTGGTGAGATATTCTGTAGCTGAACGTAATGTGTCAGCTTATTCATTATGATAAAAAAAAGCCCTATTACTAGGCTATTCAAAATCAAATGCAAATGCACTATAATTGAAGCCGCCCTGCACAATCAATGAACCAACATCATCACCTAGATCTATAGTTCTCTCCCAGACTCATGGATAGAAAGTTTGGAGTGTAGCATACGGTAACCAGTCCCTCCAGTATGCATAATAATACAGTCCACACTCTAAAGTGATTACAAGAATTTGCTTAATTTTGGAGTGTAGGCCAGACTATTATATACCAAAAGCATCTTAAATCCGTTTTTTAAAACGTTTTTTTGCAATGAGTAATATGCGGTGGGCTATGTATTGTATAACGGCACAATCATTATTTCAATTCAGTTTTTTGGGGGGGCTTGGGCTCACATATAGGCCTATGCATAAGCTCTAATATGCCTATGGGTGTTTTTAATGAATCCTCACCTTAGGAAGCACTGTCCATTTAGTTGTGTTAGGCTTTGAAACAACATCCACAACGACCATGTTTCCACTCATTTTCAACCTGTTGTTAAATGTATTTCTTCAAATTGATACATTATGATCCAGTTTTAAAAGCATGATACTGTTTTGATGATAAGTGTTTGATGTGACTTTTGATTGGATTTGCATTGATGTCAGAGTGGTAAGAGGGACAATAGAGCCCCGAGCAGCAGACCGTTAGCAACCTTATGTTTGTTAGCGAGCACTACCAAGCATGTCCAGAGTGCATAAGAGGAGATTACCAAGGAATTTTACTGTGGTCATGACTCATGACTGCCAGTGTGGCGGTAATATGGTCACAGCAACAGCCCTACATACAAAAACATGTATAAACTGTATTTATAATTACTTTATATGACAATTTTTTAGGTTGACAATAATTCTATTACACAATTTCTGATATATCACATGCCTTACTTTTATTTTGCTACATAAGTAAAATCCGGATTATGACTCTACTGCCATTCATTCCAATCAGACCAGTGTTTCCCAAACTCGATCCT
Source organism: Oncorhynchus kisutch (assembly GCF_002021735.2). Taxonomy (NCBI): domain Eukaryota; kingdom Metazoa; phylum Chordata; class Actinopteri; order Salmoniformes; family Salmonidae; genus Oncorhynchus; species Oncorhynchus kisutch. The sequence continues at coordinate 37,848,671 of NC_034176.2, forward strand.
GGGTATCCTAAGGGGTGCACGTTTTGTTTTTTGCCCTAGCACTACACAGTTGATTCAAATAACCAACTCATCATCAAGCTTTGATTATTTGAATCAGCTGTGTAGTGCTAGGGCAAAAACCAAAATGAGCACCCTTTGGGGAATCCAGGACTGAGTTTGGGAAACCATCAATTAGACTGTTTTGGATTTCTCCCTGACCAATATGGCTGCCATTTTCACTAAATTTTGGAACTTTGAGGGTTTATGACATAGACCTTCTGGTAATTAAGTGAGATCTCTATGGAAAGGCAGGCAGGCAGGCAGACAGACAGATGCAAACAGACAGACAGATGCAAACAGACAGACAGACGCAAACAGACAGACAGACGCAAACAGACAGACAGACGCAAACAGACAGACAGACGCAAACAGACAGACGCAGACAGGTAGGCAGACAGGCAGATGCAGGCAGACCAAAATAATGTGACCAATGCCCTCTTCAGAATTAATTCTAACAAGCTTCTAGAACTGCAATATAATTTTGTCCAATGGAGGTAAAAAATAATTTTGGGGCAATTGACTTAAAATTGTATTAATTCTCCCCACCCCCATTACATTGCAGAAAGGATAGGCCTGACTTGAAGCCTAACCTACAGTTAATGTTGGTTTGAGTGACATCGGCAGAACGGTTGAGGCTAGAAACAAAATTCAGGTATGGGATTGTTCAACAGACACAAGCCTACACCTGACCATGTGAAATGAACTCTTCACAGTGAAAACTTGGTCCCACAGAGAACAAGGCCTTTCTTCCATAGAAAAGCATTTACCTACAGCCCTCACACAAACATGATGCACACGTGGGACTGCAATTAAGCTAACTAACCATCCTTTGTCACAACCCAGCGTGACCTTATAGGGATGCCCTGTGTTGAGGTTCAGCTTACTGTGGCAACAGGAAATTCATCCTCAACATGGTGATTAATTCTCTCCCTGCAATTACACAAAAACACTGTCTTCCATCCTTTGTAGAATGGGCAATTCTTAATGTAAAGACTTGAAACTCAGGGCATTGTTAAAGAGTGTCCCAGGAGGCCATGATACATATTTGTGACCAGGGCACCGTGATGATCCTGCATTTGAAATTTGAACTCAATCGGCTCAAAAGCCTTTTTGACCTCCATTTGACACAATGGTCTTGCAGTTCTAGAAGCTAAGAGCCTTATTAGAATGAATTCTGATGAGGATGTCTGGTTTATTTCATTCCATTAACGAGTTGTCTACCTGTCTGTCTGCCTGTCTGTATCTGTCTGTATGTATGTCTGTCTGTCTGTCTGCCAGCCTGTTTGTCTGCCAGCCTATCTGTCTGAGGTTTTTACCAATTTACCCATTGCAGCTGTATCACAAACTTTTTTTGCTTTCAATGCAATGTATTTACTTGAATGCCCTTAATGCATATTTATGCGTCAATACCTTGTCTGTAGAGGTGGGACAGAGGAGTAAGAGAGAGATGAGAAGAGGGGGAGGAGGGAAAGAAGAAGGAAATGTAAGGGAGAGGAGTGGGAGAAGGGGGAAAGTGAGAGTGGTTAAGGAGGGAGGGGAAGAGAGAGATACACAGTACCAGTCAAAAGTTTGGACACACCTACTCATTTAATGAGTGTTCTTTATTTGACTATTTTCTACATTGTAGAATAATAGTGAAGACATCATAACTATAAAATAACACGTGTAGTGTTATTTTATCATGTAGTAACCAAAAAAGTGGAATACAAATCAAAATATATGTAATATTTGAGATTATTGAAAGTAGTCACCCTTTGCCTTGATGACAGCTTTGCGAACGCTTGGCATTCTCTCAACCAGTTTCATGAGGTAGTCGCCTGGAATACATTTCAATTAACTGGTGTTCCTTGTTAAATGTTAATTTGTAGAATTTCTTTCCTTCTTAATGCGTTTGAGTCAATCAGTCGTGTTGTGACAAGGTAGGGGGGGGTATACAGAAGATAGCCCTATTTGTGAAAAGACCAAGTCCATATTATGGTAAGAACAGCTCAAATAAGCAAAGAGAAATGACAGTCCATCATTACTTGAAGATATGAATGTCAGTCAATTCGGAAAATTTCAAGAACTTTGAAAGTTTCTTCAAGTGCAGTCGCAAAAACAATCAAGCACTATGATGAAACTATCTAACATGAGGACCGCCACAGGAAAGGAAGACCCAGAGTTACCTCTGCTGCAGAGGATAAGTTCATTAGATTTAACTGCACCTCAGAAATTGCAGCCCAAATTAATGCTTCACAGAATTCAAGCTGCAATGGGTAAAGAATTGAAGAATTGAAGAATTTAAAATATATATGTTTTGGTTATTATATGATTCCATATGTGTAATTTCATGGTTGTGATGTCTTCACTATTATTCTACAATGTAGAAAATAGTAAAAAAAGAAAGAAAAACCCTGGAATAAGTAGGCGTGTCCAAACTTTTGATTGGTACTGTATATAAACTCAGCAAAAAAAGAAACGTCCTCTCACTGTCAACTGCGTTTATTTTCAGCAAACTTAACGTGCAAATATTCTCTCTCAATTCAGTTCAAGGGACTTTATTAGCATGGGAATCATATGTTAACATTGCCAAAGCAAGTGAAGTAGATAATATACAAAAGTGAAATAAACAATAAAAATGAACAGTAAACATTACACTCACAGAAGTTCCAAAAGAATAAAGACATTACAAATGCAATATCAAATGCAATATCAAATCAAATCAAATTAGATTTTTCACATACACATGGTTAGCAGATGTTAATGTGAGTGTAGCGAAATGCTTTTGCTTCTAGTTCCGACAATGCAGTAATAACAACGAGTAATCTAACCTAGCAATTTCACAACAACTACCTTATACACACAAGTGTAAAGGGATGAAGAATATGTATAAGAATACATAAAGATATATGAATGAGTGATGGTGCAGAACGGCATAGGCAAGATGCAGTAGATGGTATCGAGTACAGTATATACTGTACATATGAGATGAGTAATGTAGGGTGTGTAAACATATAAAAATGGCATTGTTTAAAGTGGCTAGTGATACATGTATTACATAAAGATGGCAAGATGCAGTAGATGGTATAGAGTACAGTATATACTGTACATATGAGATGAGTAATGTAGGGTGTGTAAACATTATATTAAGTGGCATTGTTTAAAGTGGCTAGTGATACATTTTCCAATATTAAAGTGGCTGGAGTTGAGTCAGTATGTTGGCAGCAACCACTCAATGTTAGTGGTGGCTGTTTAACAGTCCTTGAGATAGAAGCTGTTTTTCAGTCTCTCGGTCCCTGCTTTAATGCACCTGTACTGACCTCGCCTTCTGGATGATAGCGGGGTAAACAGGCAGTGGCTCGGGTGGTTGTTGTCCTTGATGATCTTTATGGCCTTCCTGTGACAACGGGTGGTGTCCTGGAGGGCAGGTAGTTTGCCCCTGGTGATGCGTTGTGCAGACCTCACTACCCTCTGGAGAGCCTTACGGTTGTGGGCGGAGCAGTTGCCTACCAGGCTGTGATACAGCCCGACAGGATGCTCTCGATTGTGCATCTGTAAAAGTTTGTGAGTGCTTTTGGTCACATGCCAAATTTCTTCAGCCTCCTGAGGTTGAAGAGGCGCTGCTGCGCCTTCTTCACCACGCTGTCTGTGTGGGTGGGCCAATTCAGTTTGTCCGTGATGTGTACGCCGAGGAACTTAAAACTTACTACCCTCTCCACTACTGTCCCATCGATGTGGATATGGGGGTGCTCCCTCTGTCTTTTCCTGAAGTCCACGATCATCTCCTTTGTTTTGTTGACGTTGAGTGTGAGGTTATTTTCCTGACACCACACTCCGAGAGCCCTCACCTCCTCCCTATAGGCCGTCTCGTCGTTGTTGGTAATCAAGCCTACTACTGTAGTGTCGTCTACAAACTTGATGATTGAGTTGGAGGCGTGCATGGCCACGCAGTCGTGGGTGAACAGGGAGTACAGGAGAGGGCTCAGAACGCACCCTTGTGGGGCCCCAGTGTTGAGGATCAGCGGGTTGGAGATGTTGTTACCTACCTTCACCACCTGGGGGCGGCCCGTCAGGAAGTCCAGTACCCAGTTGCACAGGGCGAGCTTAATGACGAGTTTGGAGGGTACTATGGTGTTAAATGCTGAGCTGTAGTCGATGAACAGCATTCTCACATAGGTTTTCCTGTTGTCCAGATGGGTTAGGGCAGTGTGCAGTGTGGTTGTGATTGCGTCGTCTGTGGACCTATTGGGGCGGTAAACCATTTGGAGTGGGTCTAGGCTGTCAGGTAGGGTGGAGGTGATATGGTCCTTGACAAGTCTCTCAAAGCACTTCATGATGACGGAAGTGAGTGCTACGGGGCAGTAGTCGTTTGGCTCAGTTACCTTAGCTTTCTTGGGAACAGAAACAATGGTGGCCCTCTTGAAGCATGTGGGAACAGCAGACTTGGATAAGCATTGATTGAATATGTCTGTAAACACACCAGCCAGCTGGTCTGCGCATGCTCTGAGGACGCGGCTGTGGGTGCCATCTGAGCCTGCAGCCTTGCGAGGGTTAACAAGTTTAAATGTTTTACTCATGTCGGCTGCAGTGAAGGAGAGTCTGCAGGTTTTGATAGCGGGCCGTGTCAGTGGCATTGTACTGTCCTCAAAGCGAGCAAAGAAGTTGTTTAGTCTGTCAGGGAGCAAGACATCCTGGTCCGCGACGGGGCTGGTTTTCTTTTTGGAATCCGTGATTGACTGTAGACCTTGCCACATACCTCTTGTGTCTGAGCCGTTGAATTGCAACTCTACTTTGTCTCTACACTGACGCTTAGCTTGTTTGATTGCCTTGCGGAGGGAATAGCTACACTGTTTGTATTCGGTCATGTTTCCGGTCACCTTGCCCTGGTTAAAAGCAGTGGTTCGCGCTTTCAGTTTCGCACGAATGCTGCCATCTATCCACAGTTTCTGGTTTGGGAATGTTTTAATAGTTGCTGTGGGTACGACATCACCGATGCTCTTGCTAATAAACTTGCTTACCGAATCAGCGTATTCATCAATGTTGTTGATTGACGCAATGCGGAACATATCCCAATCCATGTGATCGAAGCAATCATGAAGCGTGGAATCAGATTGGTCGGACCAGCGTTGACCAGACCTGAGCGCGGGAGTTTCCTGTTTTAGTCTCTGTCTATAGGCATATTATGTATATATACAGTGTTGTAACGATGTACAAATGGTTAACGTACAAAAGGGAAAATAAATAAAAAATAAATATAGGTTGTATTTACAATCGTGTTTGTTTTTCACTGGTTGCCCTTTTCTTGTGGCAACAGGTCACAAATATTGCTGCTGTGATGGCACACACCGAGTAGATATGGGAGTTTATCAAAATTGGGTTTGTTTTTGATTTTTTTGTGGATCTGTGTAATATGAGGGAAATATGTGTATCTAATACTGTATGGTCGTACATTTGGCAGGAGGTTAGGAAGTGCAGCTCAGTTTCCACCTCATTTTGTGGGCAGTGTGGACATAGCCTGTTTTCTCTTGAGATCCAGGTCTGCCTATGGCGCCCTTTCTCAATAGCAAGACTATGCTCACTGAGTCTGTACATAGTCCTCTCTCTCCCCTCTCTCTCTCTCTCGCCACCCTGAAACACCACCATACACCATACTCTGTTTCTTCCTCATAAGTTATGCAACTAAGATATTGTATCTCAGCAGCATACAGTATCACAACAAGTCTGGCCTTTCAGATAATATTCCGATTAAGGGTCATCATGAATGTTTTATGCAATTATCTCCTTGCAGGAGACCAGACCACGTGATATGAGTCCGATGAGTTAGCCAGGCAAGTGCTGTACCGTAACAGCCAAGGAATCGTCCAAGTTGAAATACCAAATGAGACCATTGTGAACATGATGCAGTACTAATGATGTGAAGGTTAAGGTACAAGGACAGACTAAGGTGTGGTAAAATGTCAGAGTCACCAATGGAGGATTGCAAGTAGAAGGGGAACAAGGAGAAACGAGACGGAATAATAACACTGAAGGAAATGTCACCTCGAGGAGAAGAAAAGGATTGCTTCCCAAATGGCCGCCTGTCCTATATAGTGCACTATTTTTGACCAGGTTCCATGGTGCACAACTGTATACAGAGAATAGGGGGCCATTTGGGACGCACGGCCTTGAGAGTAGTAGGGGAACTCAGATGATTATGTTGGGAGTGGTGGAGAGTTTTTGTAAATCCATGTTTAAAACTTTGGTTTGATAATGTCCTTGAGAGGGGGTGTGCCAATAAATAGGCTTCCATAGCAGGCACACCAATAAATAGGCTCCCATAGCAGGCACATAACATGCAGCCAGGTTTCTATCTGTCAAACACATCCCCTGAAGCTCCTTTTGACCTGTTATGTCATTGGTCAGACATTATCATGAGTGACTTGTTCAGCATTCAGCAGCCTAGCCTATATGGTGAGTAAGACTTATACTGCCTATATGGTGAGTAAGAATGACAATCTATATAGGGTGAGTAAGAATGACAATCCCTATATGGTGAGTAAGAATGACAATCCCTATATGGTGAGTAAAAATGACAATCCCTATATTGTGAGTAAGAATGACCCTGTATCTATAACTTCCTGTTTTGTGGAACTCATCTACAGTCTCTGGCAAATGCCTTAGCTGATTAGGTTCTGGGCGTCCCAACATTACATCTATCTATTATCTTCAATCATTCTTACCTGAGCAGATAGACAATACATGGAACAAAGTGATAAAAAGTACTGCGAATGTAAATAAGTCACAAAGAAACACATATTACAGCAAACGCACCATATACAGAGAATCATAATTTACAAAATAGATAGGAGAAAGTCAACACATTTGAGCAGAGAAAATTAAAAAAATTCCAATTGCAGATTATCCCTCAAATTGAAGTTTTATGTTATGAAAAATAAATCAACATGATTTCCATCATGATTAAGAGAGACCTCTTCACCTGTTGGGAATTACAGGGGGGGGGGGGGGGACCTAAGCAACATCCAATTTGTTTACCTAATGTGCTTAAAGTGTAGTTTATCCAGGCCTAAGCGTTAAATGAGTCAGCTGGATGCTTGATATAGGCCTGTGCCTGGCTGGCCCACTGATTGATCTCAAATGTGAATAATGGAATTGTCTGCCTACAAATAAAGTGCCTCTTCAGTCGCTCTCATTCATTATCCCACAGCGTTGTTGGTCTGATCAACGAGGATATCTGCGCGTCGCTGGAGCACATCTGAAAGTTGTTAGGTGTTCTAAATCACTTTATGTTTACTACAAACCAGTGAAAAATGACCATACGATTACAGGAGAATCAACGGAACCTGCCCCCTTGGCAGTTCTAAAAGGAACACTCGCTCCCTACAACATTCTGTAGGAAGGTGGAATGTGCTTGGGGTGAGAAAACACATTGAAACATCACTATAACATCTGACCTCTATATAAGGATAGTGCATCATCAAGCTTCAAGAAACTATCCCACAGCTTTGGAACTATGAACATATGCACTGGCATATGCCGGAAGGGATTTGTACATTCTAAATGAGCAAAATCACATTACATTTATTATTTTTGGAATTGCCTCGACTTCCATCTGTTGTACCCACCATCTGTAAATACATAATGTGGGGAATTTGAATAGCTTTTACATAACACTGTCTGGGACTTGGGGCACTAGTGTTATCAGTTATTGGATATATGTCCTAGTGCTGAGGGATTTTGACTGTTGTATTAGTGAATGCCACTCTGTATTTGAGCTTGTTATAGCCATTTGCGTTGTACAACACCATCCCGCAAAGGCTATATCCATATCAATGAATGAGACAAAACAAAATATTGATTAAGTCTTTGCTATAACCTGTCCTGAGTGAAATAGCCAAAAGGTCCCCAATGGTCAAGAAGACTATCTATAGCCTATTCTTATTACCAGATCAGTTTTCCACATCAGCTACTGCATTACTTCTTCAACTATTTTGTTTAAAAAAGTATTTAGAACCTGTATTTAGAGGCCTATTTTTAATGGGAGTCCTATAATAAAAAGTTCTAAAACACAAAGAGGGTTCTGAAATTATTCCACAAGACACCAGTACCCAAAATGATAGCCTACAAGTTGAAGGACAATTTTTTTTTTTGCGGATAGGCCTAAATTAAACATTGAATTATTAAAGTGATAGGCTAAAGAACTTAGGAGAATTTAGATCATTTTCAATACACACATCGATTTCAATAAACAAATGTTTTTCTTTGATTTAGTTCATATTGCAACAATGACTGACTGGATGACATACTGACTGTCCGAACTGATTAAAGGATGAATTAAATGTTAAAATATGTTGGAATGACTAGTTGCACGCACCATGCATGCCCTGCAATTTATTTGGCTAGTAGGCAAATAGGCCTAATTTAGGGCTGCATGCCTCCAGAAGAGCATCGTCTGAGGCTAAGGGGTACTTTTCCGGATGCGCATGGTGCTGTAGTGCTGCATAGAGGTCACAAGCTCTTCAACTGGGCAGGAGTGTTGCGGTGGAGGGAATAGCCTATACAGAGACTACCTAAGACCACTGCACAAGTGTGGGGATAAGCTTATGCCAGATTTAGCTGACGTTTAACCTCTTCCTTGTTTATTTCAAAGTCCATATGTTCATGACCTGATTCATATAAATCATGTCAAATGATTACAAATTCATATTAACCCCTCCTACAGAATATTCTTCGGTAATGAAATAAATATCAAAATATTCTATTAAAAAAATATTTGGACTGGCAAAGACTCCAGTGGTCATACATAATTCATAGATTCACCAAACATCTAATATTATTCTATGCTTCATTATTCCTGGTAGATACTGCTGGTTATGATGGCAGACAGAGTCCAGAGAATGGGATGGTGCAATATTGAATTAGTCATATTTTGATAAGGTGCATAGTAAAAAGAGCCGTTAAAAATGTATAAGTCATTTGAGGGATAAAGACAGTTTGTGAGATAGCTCTACCAACCAATTGATAGTTATAGTAGTTGGTAATTATCAGTCTTAAAGTATGCCTGATCTACTATGAAGAACTACTAAAATAGGGATTTTGTCAGACACGTCGGCAGCTTCTAGCCTAGCTAAATAGGAAGACTTGTTGGGGAGCAGAAAGATAACATTAGTTAGTTGTCTGGCTGGCTGGCTGCTACTGCCTGAGCAGAGATGAGATAATGGTTGCGTTCCCCTGTTCAGATGTTGCATGCATCAACCGATGGTTGCAGGGCAGATTTCTGTAACATATGATGTGGTTAGCTGATACGTAAAATACGTATCCAGGCTTTGTAAGATCTGGCAGAAGAGCCCAGGATGACTTAGAAATGAAATAAGTCATTAAAATAAAGTAATATACAGTGGCAAGAAAAAGTTTGTGAACACTTTGGAATTACCTGGATTTCTGCATGAATTCTTCATCTTCATCTAGGTCACAACAATAGATGAACACAGTGTGCTTAAACTAAGAACACACAAATTATTATATTTTTCTTGTCTATATTGAATACATCATGTAAACATTCACAGTGTAGGTTGGAAAAAGTATGTGAACCACTAGGCGAATGACTTTTCCAAAAGCTAATTGGAGTCAGGAGTCAGCTAACCTGGAGTCCAATCAATGAGACGAGATTGGAGATGTTGGTTAGAGCTGCCCTGCCCTATAAAAAATACTCACAAAATTTGAGTTTGCTATTCACAAGAAGCATTGCCTGATGTGAACCATGCCTCAAACAAAAGAGATCTCAGAAGACCTAAGATTAAGAATTTTTGACTTGCATAACGCTGAAAAGGGTTACAAAAGTATCTCTTAAAGCCTTGATGTTCATCAGTCCATGGTAAGACAAATTGTCTATAAATGGAGAAATTTCAGAACTGTTACTACTCTCCCTAGGAGTGGCCATCCTGCAAAGATGACTGCAATAGCACAGTGCAGAATGCTCAATGAGGTTAAGAAGAATCCTAGAGTGTCAGCTAAAGGCTTACTGAAATCTCTGGAACATGGTAACATCTGTTGACGAGACTACGATATGTAAAACACTAAACAAGAATGGTGTTCATGGGAGGACACCACGGAAGAAGCCACTGCTGTCCAAAAAAAAACATTGCTGCACATCTGAAGTTAGCAAAAGAGCGCCTGGATGTTCTACAGTGCTTCTGGCAAAATATTCTGAACACAGATGAAACTACAGTTGAGTTGTTTGGAAGGAACACACAACACTATGCGTGGAGAAAAAAAGATACAGCACACCAACATCAAAACCTGATGATCAGATCAAATTTGATGACCAATTTATGCAGAAATCCAGGTAATTCCAAAAGGTTCACATACTTTTTCTTGCCACTATACAGTACACAACTGAAACGCTTTATTAAAGGTCCAGTGAAGTTGTGATTTTCTATGATTTATATATATTTCCACACACTATGAGGTTGGAATAATGCTGTGAAATTGTGAAAAGTATGATCATTCCATTTTAGTGAAGAAAAAAAAAACGTAAAAACTTTAGTTTGAAAGGACTGCCTGAAATGTCAGCCTGTTTTGGTGGGATGGAGTTTAGGCCTGCCTGGTTACATCACCAGGCAGTAAATGAATTAATAGATAAACAAGAAAGACTTCCCTGGCAATAACAGTTAGTTTTCCGTTTTCCCCTCCACACTTCCAGCCAGTCCCAGCAACATTCTTTCTTGAGAAATTGCTCTTTGCTAAGAAGCTGTGTTTGTTTGTTTTTGATCATTTTAATTGAAAGCAAAATCACAGTAAGGTACTTAATTTTTATGTTTTGATACTGTGATAAAAATGGCTGTGATGGACCTTTAAAGTAAAGCAATGTGAATAAATGTTTGTTAATAAGTTCTAAGCAGTAATGGGCAGTCATTTCCTTCATGAGGCTCTTATTAATTGTTTTATTCTATGTTGTTAAATACAACAAAATGTTTTCTGTGTTTTGGCAATTGAATATCCTTAATATTTGGTTTTGGAATTTCAATTACAAAGCTCTAAAATAATTTCAAGATCATATTTCATAAGGCATTGTCATGTTTATAGCTCAGCACTAATTGTCTAGTGGCACACCACAAAGGCAAACTGTATAGGATATTGTCTTCTGTGAACATTTCAAATAAATCCTGTGATAAAAGCAACCTATTCTATTCACAGATATGTGGTCGCTATCGGAATAGTGAACTCACACATTCTGAAATCATCTGCTTATACTGTACTGTTACTCTGGGCTGCTGGAGAGTTATAGAAAGCAGTTGTCAATAAGCAGACATGTCACATTTTCTAATGATAGTGAGACCATGTTGCAATAAGAGTCCATGGTGAATTAATCAGCAGTCACCTAACATGAGGAAGTAGGCAGACTTCTGACCCAGTTTCTCTGGTACAGTCGTACTGTATCCAAGATGTCATCATCGTGTCATAGCCACAACATTCTAAGAACAGAATGTTTCAGCTTGGTTAAGCTCAGATTCAGACATGAAGGCTATGATGAGAGTAAAGGATGCCAATAATGGTGAACACATTGCTTCACATCCCACCCATATGATAATCCGTTTACTGGTCTAGCAAAAACATCTGTTGCACAAGATGATGAATGCATGATTCGGTGGCTAAGTATAGCAAAGACACTTCAAGTATTCATTAGTAGATTTGCTAAATCTCAAAAATGTATTCAAGTTCATTCAGTGTTCTTCTCCTTGATGCCAAAGTGCCCACTGTCTTGCATCAGTAAAGGGGCTGAAGCAGGCTGGGGCAATATGGCTCACACACCAAAACACTTGTCATCTCCATATCCCATTAGATTCACTTTTGTGGAGGAGGAGGAGGAGGAGGAGGAGGATGAGGATGAGGAGGAGGAGGAGTGTTCGTTCCTAGCCTGTAGTGATTGGGGATTAGATTATTTGCTAATACCCTGTAAATTGCACTTGTAGTTCCACCCCTGTATCATCTGATATACCAATAAAGACTTTGCTGTTAGGTCTTCATGTAGAACATTGTCCATAGAAAAAGACACTTAAATCCTTGTGTAAAGCTTTGGGTGTATGTGAAGCGTTCTCTGCAGAATTCAACAATGTGGTGTTCCTTCTGACCCATTACTATCCCTCTGTCAGACTACAGATCAGATTCCATATCATCTGCTTTCTAAAATAATGGCCTGCAAAATGTCACTGTGAAATTACATCATTGACTGGTTTTGTGTGCATACTGTAAGGAAGTTATGATACAGACCAGGTTCAGCTGAATGCCTACTGCATTATTGAACAGGCTGCATTTCCCTGGAATGGTTGCCTAGGGGGAGATAGACAGGTATTATTTGGATATAAATATTTTCAGAGATCAAGGTTTTTCTTTCTCCAGGTGCAATTTGTTGATTCAAACTGGTGGCATTTCAGAACGATACTACTGCATCATGTTATTCCCAGAAGAAATGCAACTGAAACTCTGTGTGTGTGTGTGTGTGTGTGTGTGTGTGTGTGTGTGTGTGTGTGTGTGTGTGTGTGTGTGTGTGTGTGTGTGTGTGTGTGTGTGTGTGTGTGTGTGTGTGTGTGTGCGCGTGTGTGTGGGTGTGTGTGTGTGTGCATATGCATGTGCATATGTGTGTGCGTGCGCGTGTGTGTGTGGACGTGCTTGTATATGTGTGTGTGTGTGTGGACGTGCTTGTATATGTGTGTGTGTGTGAAATCCCTCAGAAAAACATGTCTAAATTATAGCAAGGGTTTACTGGCGTAGCATACAAATCAAAACAAATCTGCTCCCTCTGGCTTCACGCTGTCGACTATGGTTTCAACTGCCAAAAAAACATATCAAATAATCAATATTGAATTAATGTGAGTTCCACTGAAAGATTTTACAAGAGGAAGGCTCGGCCACAAAGTACAGCTAGATATTACTATTGGCATTAAATATATAATAATTTATTTCCCCTGAAAAATTAAATGCTTTATACACTGAGTGTGCAAAACATAATATTGAGTTGCAACTGCTTTTGCCCTCAGAACAGCCTCAACTCGTCAGGGCATGGACTCTGTAAGGTGTCGAAAGTGCTCCATAGGGATGCTGGCCCACGTTGACGCCAATGCATCCCACTGTTGTGTCAAGTTGGCTGGTTGTCCTTTGGGTGATGGACCATTCTTGATACACATGGGAAACTATTCAGTGTAAAAAAAACAGCAGCGGTGCAGTTCTTGACACTCTCAAACCAGTGCAACTGGCACCTACTACCATACCCCATTCAAAAGCACTTAAATCTTTTGTCTTGCCCATTCACCCTTTGAATGACACACACACAATCCATGTCTCAACTATCTCAAGGTTTAAAAATCTTAATTTAAACTGTCTCCTCCCTTTATTTACACTGGTTGATGTGGATTTAACAAGTGACATCAATAAGGGATCAGAGTTTTCACCTGTAACTAAGCATTTCACGGTAAGGTCTACACCTGCTGTATTTGATTTGATTTGATTCACCTGGTCAATCTATGTCATGGAAAGAGCAAGTGTTCTTAATGTTTTGTGCACTTAGTCTCTCAGTCTACAGTAGTTTATTCCGATTTAATTTAAGTGATAATGTATTTGCACGGTTTGCCAGCCCACAATTTAGTCTCGGGCCTAACAACACCTGTGCCAATCTATCCTCTTTAACATCGGCTTCTAGGGCATTATCCCTTTTATACAACGGGTTACCAACCTATTAAAAAAATTATATACATATTTTAATAACATTTTCATTTTGATGAAGTTATCCATACTATTTCATCCTTTCACAAGATATAGTCCTGATACAAATCTAGTGTTGCTACCCAAACCGGACGGTCATTCGTTCTATTGGTTCGGTTGTCAGAGACGCGACCCAGTCGTTCAGTCTTTTTGTTCTGTATTTATGTACATTCATAACAATGAGCTAATGAGGCATAGAAAATGTGCTCTCTCCTCAGGACACTGTTGTTCAGAGAAGCTAGCCAACAACAGCAGCTAACACAATAACTTCAAATTGAAGCTGGAAAGACTGCAAACTAGCTGTACTTCATTTCAATTTACCTTTTTCAATTGACATTTATTTGTATATATCTATAAACATGATGCCAGCTGATTCATGATTTCGACTGGCTGAGAAACGCTACCTGCCTGTCTGTCTCATCCCGACTCCCGACACATTCATTACTATGGGACAGCTGGAGATGAATATTGAAACAATGTTAAAACTTCTTTGGGTACGGGGGCAGTATTGAGTAGCTTGGATGAATAAGGTGCCCAGAGTAAACTGACTGCTACTCAGGCCCAGAAGCTAAGATATGCATATTATTAGTCGATTTGGATAGAAAACACACTGAAGTTTCTAAAACAGTTTGAATGATGTCTGTGAGTATAACAGAACTCAAATGGCAGAAAAAAACCGGAGAAAAATCCAACCAGGAAGTGGTAAATCTGAGGTTTGTAGTTTTTCAAGTGATTGCCTATCCAATATACAGTGTAAATGGGGTCAGGTTGCACCTAAGGATTCCACTAGATGTCAACAGTCTTTGGAACGTTATTTCAGGTTTCTACTGAAGGGGGAGTGAATAAGAGCTGTTTGAATCGGGGGTCTGGCTGAAAGCCATGAACTAAGCCGTGAGCACGAGCTACTTAGTGCCCGCGCCTTGTGCATTTTGGATTACTGGACTAAAAGCGCGAACAAAAAGGATGTATTTTGACATAAATATGAACTTTATTGAACAAAACAAACATGTATTGTCTAACATGGAGACCTGGGAGTACCATCAGATGAAGATCATCAAAGGTAAGTGATTAATCTTAACACTATTTCTGACTTTTGTGACACCTCTCCTTGGTTGGAAAATGGCTGTATAGTTTTCTGTGGCTAGGCGCTGACCTAACATAATTGCATGGTGTGCTTTCACCGTAAAAGTTCTGACACAGTGGTTGCATTAAGGAGAAGTTTATCTTTAATTGTATGTTGAACACTTGTATCTTAGATCAATGTTTATGATGAGTATTTCTGTAATTTGATGTGGCTCTCTGCACTTTCACCGGATGTTTGTTTGAGATAATGCATTTCTGAACATAATGCACCAATTTCAAATTAGGTTTTTGGACGTAAAGATGAACTTTATCGAACAAAACACACATTTATTGTCTAACATGGAGTCCTGGGAGTGCCATCCGGTGAAGATCATCAAAGGTTAGTGATTAATTGTAACGCTATTTCTGTCTTTTGTGACACCTCTCCTTCTTTGGAAAATGGCTGTATGATTTTCTGTGGCTAGGCGCTGACCTAACATAATCGCAAGGTGTGCTTTCACCATAAAGCCTTTTTGAAGCCAAACTGGTTGGATTAACAAGAAGTTTATCTTTAAAATGGTGTATAATACTTGTATGTTTGAGGAATTTTAATTATGAGATTTCTGTTGTTTGAATTTGGCTCCATGCAATTTTACTGGCTGTTGGCGAGCTAGCTTCCCACATATCCCAGAGAGGTTTTAAAAACAGAAAGCTTTATACACATGTCCACTGTTAAAAATTAAATGTTAGTCGAAAAGAGTGTGTGAGATAATGTCTAGATGCTTTTTATAGTTGATATCAAGTTTATCAATTGCCTGGCTGGGCTAATGAGACAGTGGATTGCGCAGTCAGATGGTACAGAGTAAATACACATTTCGATGTCATAGATTTAGCCAGTGGTGACTTGTGGAATAGACACCGGCTGGAATGCGGTTTTAACCAATCAGCATTCAGGATTACATGCTCTTTTGGTATAAAAATGTATGTAATTATGGGGCAATCAAAATTAAGTGTTACCATATCTCGCTGTGTTGTATCAATACCCCTTGAATCCACTCTGTGGCCTCATATTAAGTGATTGTGTAGTGTAGCCAATCTTTTACACTTTCCATCTATCTACCTAATTTGCTCTCAGACTTGGCATATGAAATTAAAGTGGCCCCTCGTCTACACTACAACACAATATTATTTTCATTTGCTGTCTGACAGAGATTCCTCCCAAGAGGATGGGGGGGAATTAAATTGATATGATTTGAGTCCGAATGTAATATAAGGCTGACATTCTACTGAACTGTAACCTTATCTGAGCAGGTATTGTTTGTGTGGGTGGCCTGTGAGGCCCCAGGGGCAGGGCAGAGAGCCACGGCCCTGGCCCAGGGAGGGGCGAGTGCAGGCAAGGACACACACAGTTTCACTGATGAGGACAACCTGATATGGTTCAGAGGGAGGGAGCCCACTTACAGGGGGTGGTAGCTGATACCAACTAACCAGCATGGGAGCCGTGCCAACACAGCAGCTGAAAGCGCGTTGACACCGCCCAATGGGGAGCGTAATACGACACCCTCATAACGGCACATTCACTTGTCATTGTACTGGACCCTTTGTCTTATACAGAACATTGTGGCCTATCTTTTTGTTAGGGGAAAGTTGAGGATATCTCTGACTTGATATCACTCCACAGCGAGAGCGTACGGCCAGAATAAGAGGAGGACGGCTGGTGGCTGGTGCAGTTAGAGGGGGTTTGTCCTAAAGTGCCGGTCCATATTCAAACCTTGGGAGATGTCTGGGTGAAGCAGGTTCTTTTCACTAACCTATTAGTGTAAAAGTACAATCAAGGGCTTAACCCCACTTTGTGGAGTCTAATGCTCAATTTGTATAAAATCTGTCTTCATTATCAGACGTTCTGTTTTCCAATCTACCACTTATGTCTTGGCTGACACTACCTATCTTTAGAGTACAGTTTACTTGGAAACAACTAAAAGAGGTGGATAGCTAAGCTGCTGCACTGCATTTACAGCCCTTAAACACAACTCACTGAACCATGCATGTACTGTGTATTTGCGTTGAAACCCGGAAGCCACATACTACAATTTGAAGACAATCTCCGTCATAGCAAAAAAAATATGTAGTGTGCAGTATTTACACACATTTTTAAACACATATGCAATGAACCTCCAGTCATTGAAATCTCAGCTCAATCGAGGTAGAAACTGGGATACAAACCTTTATTTTAACAGAGTCCCATTGAAACCAAGGTCTCTTTCACAAGGGAGCCTTGCATACATACACACAATTGACAGAATACGATAGAATACAAATATACAAAATTACCATCACTCAAGAAAAATGGTCACATTCCTCAGCAAAGAGGTCCCCAATCAACATTTTGAATTGCCTGAGGAGACCGAAGGGATTTCCAGAATTAGCCATCCCTGAGACCGGGTGTGGCAACTCGTACGTCTGAAACTTAGCAGCCATTTCCTGAAGTCAAATGACCTTGTGGCCTCATCGGTGGAATGTTATTTTAAAAAAATCAGCTGCCAAAGATACGGTGTTTCTATGTCAAACGGTTTTGCTACATTTCAGTCTTTGATTAATTATATAAAGTGTAGTTTTGGGATGTAAACTCATAGTGTTCTCCATTTCAACTCTATGTATGACATGGTACAGGAGTATACTTTTGTTTCAAAGTAAATTTGTTTAAGACTACCAAGGAACACTCTGTTCGACCCTTGTTTAGCCCACTGCAGTAAGCGGTTAATGATGTTAGGTACGGCAAGAGTATTTGTAAAAGAGCTTTATAAATAAAAAGAGAGCAATGAATCGACCTACATGACTTCAAAGAGGGCCAGCCTAATTTCTGGTAAAGAATGCATGGCTAATTCTGGAAATTTCAAAAAGAGATTCAACCACAAAGACCAGGGAGGTTTGCCAATGCTTCCCGAAGAATGGCACTTATTGGTAGATGAGTAAAAAAAAGCAGACATTGAATATCCCTTTGAGCATGGTGGAGTTATTAATAACACTTGGTATATCAATACACCCAGTCGCTTCAAAGATACAGAGTGAAAAAAATGGAAGCCTGTACAGACAAAAAATATTCCAACACATGTTTACGGTTTGCAACAAGGCACTAAAGTAATACTCCAAAAAATGTAGCAAAGTATTCCCTTTTTGTCCTGAATCTTTGGGGCAAATCAAATATGACACCTTACTGAGTACCACTCTCCATATTTTGAAGCATATGGTGGTAAAAAAGAAACATAATGGAGGAAAAATCCTAGAGGAAAACCTGGTTCAGTCAGCTTTCCACCAGACACTGGGAGATGAATTCACATTTCAGCAGGACAATAATCTAAAACACAAGGCCAAATAATATATACTGGAGTTACTTACCAAGACGGCACTGAATGTTCCTGAGTGGCCTATTTACAGTTTTGACTTAAATTGGCTTGAAAACCTGTGGCAAGACTTGAAAATGACTTGTCTAGCAATGATCAACGACCAACTTGATAGAGCTTGAAGACTTCTAAAAGTCTGGGATAATATGGGATAATCCCTGTGTGCAAAGATCTTAGAGACTTACCCAGGAAGACTCACAGCTGTAATTGCTGCCAAAGATGATTCTAGCATGTAGTGACTCAGGAATGTCAATACTGATGTAAATAAGATATTTCTGTAGTTAATTTTCAATAAATGTGCAAACATTTTGAAAAACATATTTTCACTTTGTCATTATGAGGTGTTGTGAGTAGATAGGTGAGAAAAATGTAATCCATTTTGAATTCAGTCTGTAACACAACATAATGCTCAATAAGGTATGAATACTTTCTGAAGCCACTGTACATCACTCTCACACACACACACACACACTCACACACTCACGCACGCACGCACGCACGCACGCACACACACATATATACTGAACCTAAAATCGACCCCATGCGGGACTCCTTTGTAATATCAAGGAAACCTGACTTCACACCATGAGAAGATATACACTGTGTCCTATCTGTCAGGTAGTTTTCAAAACAATTATATGCACCCTGATCCAGGCCAATATTGCGGACAACCTTTGAATTAGTAGTGAGTGATCAACAGTGTCAAAGGCCTTTGACAGGTGAATGGAAAGGGTAGCACAATGTTGCCTTTTGTCCGTATCTCTGCTGTATCATTGGTTATAAATGATGTGAGTAAATGTATATTTAAGCACATCATTTTTGAACAAGGAATGGAGCAGAGATAGTGCTATGACCAGGTCTAAAGCCAAACATTCAGAATACATTTCATAGACAAAAACGATCTTCGCTGCGAGTTGATCAATGATTGTAATATTTTAGCTACGCAACAAAGTTTGGAAATAGGCCAATAGTTATTTAGGTCACAAAAGTCACCACCTTTGTGGAGAGGGAGCACATGGACCGTATTCCAAACCTTGGGGATAGTACCAGATGTGATCGTTAGATGAAAAATATGGGTTAACGATTCAGCAATCAAGGGAGCGGAGAGCTGTAGTAAAAACTGATCAGCATATCACCCCCAATGGATTTTTTTTACACCAATCTCAAGCAAAGCACTTATCACAGGTAGTAACTTGTTGAAATTTCACAGGTCATCATTCAAGTCAGCTAGAGGCTGGGGGCGGGAAGAGCACCATTCCTCTAAAATAAAAAGCTTGCAGAGGTAACATGATTAAAAGCAACACTTATCTCCTTCTTTTCAGTGATGATACCATGGTCTGACAAAACCTGCTTCGGCAGAGAAGGGCAGGAATTTGCATGCTTCCGTGAATGAACTGTTTTCCAAAATTTTGAAAAAGAGTCAAAGATCGCACTTCAATGTATCTTTCTTAATCCAGATAGTACATCTGTTTCTAAGTTGTCTGAAAGATTTCCAATCTGAAACACAGTCAGTTTTCCTTGCTTTTCCCCAAGCCTGGTTCCTCATCTGAATAAGTTCAGAAAGATCAGAGGAATACCAAGAATTTGATCTGTTCTTAACTCTAAATTGTTTGAAAAGGGAATAAAGACAGAAGACATCTGCAGATAGGAGTCATTCTCTGTTAAATGTCACCTAAAGGGTCGGGTGGCAGCCGCTTGTCTTCCATGCCATTTATTCATGGCAATTATATTCTGTTCTGAACTTTGTCTGTGCCCTGGATGCAATAGACTGCTGATCAGATGAGATGAACAGACTATTACTGTTAATGATTGTCAGAGGTCTTTTCCCTAATTCTAGAAAAGACCCATTGAGTTAACTTCTGACATTGGATCTTGGCAGCATGCTACCCTAATAATGATATGATTGAGCCTGCCAATATGAACAGGACTAGATTAGCAATTAAGGCCAGGCAACACAGGCTACAAGGACATTTTTTGCATCTACTTATCAAGTTTGAGATGTTTTGGCATTTTGGTCTATTAATATTAGTATTCTCCAGACTTATACATATGGAATTGTTTATATGTAGTCAAATTTTTATTCTAGATTACTTTGTCTCCAGAAAATGTGCCAAAAATGCATTTTGTGTACCTTTCTTTAGTATTTTACAGATAGAAATATGAAAAAAAGTGTTTATCCACAATCTGCTAAGTGTAAGTCCGGTCCTGGAGTGTCTTAACAAAATTAAACCAAAATATTCAGGCTGACTGTCCATGTGATATGCAAATATCTGCATATTTAATTAAATATAGACAAATTGACATATTTTAATATACAAAAAAATAATTATATTTATGTCGACATTCAGTTGGTAAAAGTTGATTGTGATATGATTCAGGGGTGGGGGGGAAATCCCTATCAGGGTGTGGTACCTGGCCTTAAGAGCCATCAGAGCCCAAATGTACTGTGATTTAAAAAAAACTTTCCAAACACACTACACACTACATACACTACACACCATACATGTGTAGCACTGCCTTTGACATATAAACACCTCTAAATTTGTATCACTGGCTTGACAAAATCCTCTTGGTACTTTTGGGATCATAGGACATCCACTATAGCTCTTCACTCTCTTCTTCAGGAGGGCTCTTACCTTTTTATGGTGCCATATAATGCAATTTAGACCTTGGTAGGCTACTACCATGTGGTGAAGGCAGTGGCGACCCGTCATTCAGGGCCCCACATAAAAAAAACATGTTATTTTTGCATTAATACAGTATGTGTCACATATCAGTTTGCAAACAATGTAAAACAAATCTAAATCATCTTTGAGTTGATAAAGCCTCCATACAAACATGGTCTCTTTTTAGCTTTCTTGAGTAAGGCAGCTAAAAAATGCAGGTGTTTCAGCCAAATTCACTGCTTTCTGTGGTGGTCGGGCAGCCAGCAGAAAATACGGAGCAAAGGGGTTGGTAATGTTCTCTATTTGCGGCATGATTGGCTCAGTGATCTGTTATTCATGGGACACTACGTCACTGCCAGATCTAAGGGTAGAGCTCGAAAATTGTCATGAAGTTACATTAGAAGTGCTCATCAACGATCTCAAGGTCATTGGCCACAGATAAATTAAAGTTAACGTCAAATAGCTACAGTAGCTTTGAACGGACCTCATACTTTCAAAATCTTAGCTAGCAGTCATCATCATGAATCAAGTCGACAATCTACTGGCAAATCCTTTTTGTCCTTTTTTGTCATATGAACAGAAATGATGAAGAGAAATTATGGATAAATCCTATCGGTGCTCATCGGCCATTGGACATAAACAATACACAACAAGTTGGAAATCACAAATTCAACAATGAGGGGTTTGCAAGCATTGCAAATCAATCACTAGCCTGCTATTAAGTGGAATGGGTGTTTGGTCCCAATTCTGGGTTTAAGGGTCTCTTTTCCAAGTTTAAAATAAAAAAATTCTACATTGGCCATCCTGTTATTCCAGCAGGATTTCTGCCGCGCTCAAAACAACTGTTAACTCTGAACTGGAAAATAGGACTTCAGTGAGTTCAAGACAACTGGGAACTCTGAAAAAACAACGGCCTCAAAATAGAAAATATGTTTCACATATCAGTTTGCAAACAATGTAAAACAAAAACAAAATGTCACACCCTGATCTGTTTCACCGGTCTTGTGATTGTCTTCACCCCCTCCAGGTGTTGCTTATTATCCCTGGTGTATATATCCCTGTGTTTCCTGTATCTCTGTGCCAGTCCGTTTTGTATGCTTTTCAAGTCAACCAGAGTTTTCCCCCTGTACTCCTGCTTCTATTCTCTTTTGCTAGTCCTCCCGGTTTTTGACCCTTGTCTGTTTTCTGCCTGCCTGACCATTCTGCTTGCACTGACCTTGAGCCTGCCTGCCACTCTGTACCTCCTGGACTCTGAACTGGTTTTGACCTTTTTCCTGTCCACTACCATTCTCTTGCCTATCCCTTTTGGCTTGTTTAATAAATATCAAGACTCAAACCATCTGCCTCCCGTGTCTGAATCTGGGTCTCGCCTTGTGCCCTTATTAAAAATAATAATAGAGTTAATAAAGCCTCCATACAACCATGGTCTCTTTCATGCTTTCTTGCGTAAGGCAGCTCCAAAATGCAGGTGTTTCAGCCAAGTTCAGTGCTCTCTATGGTGGTGGGGCAGCCAGCTGAAAATACGGAGTGAAGGGGTTGGTAATGTTCTCTAGTTGCATCGTGATTGGTTCAGGGTTCTGTCACTCATGGGGACATTACGTCACTGCCTCTCTGAAAAGAACGATCTTCGACTAGGAAAATACGTTTTGAAGGGTCATCCGACTCTCAATTGTAAACCGGGAACTCGGCTCTCTTTCTAGAGCTACGACCTGAAGATCACTGATGTCATCATGATTCAACCTTGTTTTTGTCTGAGTTCCCAGTTGTCTTGAAAGCACCATAAATCCAGAGAATGCCAGACTTTGATATCAAAGTTTGATGACAAAATTTGCCCACGAAGGAATGCCGTGCCACCTTCCTGTTCAAGTGAGCACAACAAGGTGAGTCCAAAAATATATTGTATGCTGCTGCATAAATTATGTAATATGCCAGGGAGATACGTGTACTGTTACTAAGAACGTAATACTAAGTGTATGTTGTGTAGTAATCTGTTAGTAGCCCATGTGCCTCACCTTTATAATTTGGTCTATTTTCCCCTCTTAATTTCGCCTACCGTTCTGACTTAGTGGTGCACATGTAGTAATGTAATCATTGAATATTGTAAGAGCTTTCATCTGCTTATATGACCCCTTCATTTATCCTACGGTTCTGACTTGATGTACAGGGAAAACATTGTAAGAACGGCCCATGTTCTATAATTCTGTTGCTGTACATTTCAAAAGCGCTGAACAAATAGTCATATTGACTACGTCCATCCTACGTCCATCCTACGTTCATCCTAGCTCGCTCATTAATGTCTTAATCGAAATTACGGATTGCCTCTTATCCGTTCGTCATCCCCTTATGCCATAGTAGAAACCATATTCGTTTAAGCAAGCCAGCCATATCAACTATGTTTTTTTTAAAGGCAGTAAATGATGCTGAATGAACTGTTTCGCTGCCTGACAAGGCTCTGCTGGGTGGCTAGGTGTAGCATTGGTAAGGTGTTGGGACTGCTGTTGGGACTCTGCTGTAGGGATAGCTTTGTAGGCCCTAACAGTTTGTGGACACCGTTTGTCAGCGTTATATTGCAATTAATGTTTTGTTTAGTGTTGTGTTGTGTAGTGGTTTTGCTGGCATGCATTCCCAAATGTTTGTTTTTGTTTGCCCCACCAAGTCGCCACTGGGTGAAGGTAGCATAGAGGGAAGTGATGGATGTGAATCATAATGTTGTACTCGCTCTTTAATCTGCACCTCCAAAAGGATAGTATACCATCGCTAGTTATGGAATTAAATCTAGCTATCAATCATCTATTTATCTATTTAATATTGAAATTAGAACCTTGACATGGAATTTTCAGCAGCATTTTTGGGGTGAGAAAATTGTAATCCTGTTGAGCTATTTTTGATGGAATTACATTACATTGCATGGATTGGAATGAACGCCCAACTTCAATGAATCATTGGTATATACAGCATGCCCCTTGGCTATAAGATTTCCCATCTTTGCATAATACGTCATAATACATCGCTCTCATCAATTTATAATTCATAATCTTACTGCAACACCTTCACTGACAGTTCAATAAATGATTGCTAGCTTCACCCTATATATTTACTCTGCAATCTCTAAATATTTTGATGATCAAAGCCGTTGGGAGATTTCACAGGCATGAATAATGAATTAGGATAATGGGAATAAGATCTCCTGACATAAGAGGCAGCTGCTGCCACCACTGTGCTGTAAATGTATAGGTGGAGCACGCTACATTAAATTGATGGATGCCAGTGTTAAGCTATTAAGCATTGTACTATAAAACACAGTGTTGAGAGGAATACATTATTAAGATATGGATTAGGTTTATTTTACCGTGCAAGCCTCTAATAAGACATAGTCTATGGTTGTCACAAATACAGTGTTTATATATATCATTAGTTTCAGAGACAGATGGACAAAGTGTATTTTTTGGGAAAAGTATTTTTTTTCTGTCTTGTTTGTTTCTTTGAAAATTAAGAGCATAGCAGATTATTTGCTCTTGGCTTGGAAACTACGATCCAATAGATCACACTTTTTTGGGCAACATCGCCCAATAATTCAACTTCCATTCTTTGCTTTAACTCTTTCCCTTGAAGCTTGACAGATTACAGTGACGTCACATCTATCTCAATCGCAATCTAATGTAAAGCCAACCCCCGCAGGGTCTACATTAACCCAGTCTGGCCTCCCTCCAGACAGCACACTGTAACTGTACTGGTAGATGGAGTATGGAGTCTTTATGATACGTCGAAAAGTGCATTGGGAAGAAAACCAATCCTGAACAAAATATAACGTATGTGTCCCAAATCCTATTCCCTTTTTAGCTCCCTCTACTTTTGACCAAGGTCCATTTGGGATGCAGACAATTTACTGGGTTCCCTACATTTCCCTGCAGTGAAAGACAGTGAATATGAGAATCTTCAAATCAGAGTCATAATTCATGTAAGGGCTGGGTAGGTATTTTAGGGTAAAGGTTGAGTCAGAGTTGAACAAGAGCTAGGATTAGGGTTGAGGCTAGAAGTAGAGTTGAACCTATATGTGGACAGGAAGTTAGCATAAGAGTTAAGGTAAGGGTTAGGGTTAGGGTTACTGTTGTTTGTACAATGTATTACCATTCTAGCGTTAGAGTTAGACATACTTAAAATAAAACGTATGTTGTACTCCTCTTTGGACCTGTGAAGTGCTGGAGCTTGGTTCCGCCTGGCTCTCTCTTTGACCCAAGGTAAAGGATCCCGACTCTGGATCGCTCTGGGTCTATTTAACCACTGGTGAAAGGGGGGGGGGGGTTTGGAGGGCTCCTGAAATCTAGACTACAACAAAATAAATAAAGCAGGGGTGCAACTGCTGTGTAAAGGACAGGCTGTGTGAAGGCAAAGCTGTTGTTATATGAAAAGCACGGTGCTGCTGTCTGCAGATGCGATTTCTGTGTGTTTGCGCTTTTTCTCTGGGTTGTAAAAGCAAGCTGAGCAGAACTGGCTGCTCTTCATTGACTGATGTAGCTGGTAAGGCAACTGCTGTTTGACTTAACAGAAAAATTGCTGCTGAGCTAGTAACGTAACTGACATGTAACGTTAGCTAATGTTTCATCCCCTTTTCGACTGAAGTTCTGTCTGAGGAAAATGAACTAGCTAGCTAGCTAGTAGCTATCACAGCCAGTTCAGCTGTAGACTCTAGCTATTTGTCAGATGGCAGCATCAAAGAGCTGTTGTGTGTATGGAATTATTATTTTTTTGTTCCATTTCAACAGAAGTCAATTAACTTGGCTAGTTTTTGCCAGTTGATGTGACATTATAGCTAGCCAAAAGTTGGCTAACATTAGCTAACTAGCTAGCTCACTAACGTTAGCTATTATTTTTGCCTCAATCACAGTAGACCTGAATCAAATGATTGAAAACCGATATTCTGACGTTTTGACAGCTCAATCTGAGTCAGTATAGCAATCTAACGTTATTGATCTGTCAGTTTCCCTAGCTAATTCCCTACTTTTCACACTGACATGGCAGAAACAGCTTTACAGACTACACTTTCATGGTGCACAGTCAGTACACAATAACATGCACATCATGTCTTAGCAGGATCAGATGGTGACAGGTGTCCCAGAAGGGTCAGACATCCAGGGAAGACCAGTCTATGGTGCGTAGGTGAATTTTTCTGTATATTAAAACAGTCAGTGAATGGACACAAAGTTCCATCTTGATTGATGGGTAGATCTGCAAATAATTATCACGTTTTTAGGGAAGATCCAGATGCACAGTGTCGAAGTAACAAAAGTTTATTACTAGAACAGGGGCAGGCAAAACGACAGGTCAAGGGGAGGCAGAGGTCAGTAATCCTGATCAGAGTCAAAAGGTACAGAACGGCCGGCAGACTCAGGGTCAGGGCAGGCAGAGGTCAATAATCCAGGATGGTGTTACAGGGTACAGAACGGCAGGCAGGGTCAGGGCAGGCAGAGGTCAATAATCCAGGGCGGTATGACAAGGTACAGAATGGCAGGCAGGGCAGGAAGAATGGTCAAAACTAGAAAACAGGAACTATAGAAAAAGACAGGAGCCAGAGGAAAACCGACAAACAGAGAACACAGGTATAAATACACTAGGGGTAATGGGGCAGATGGGTGACACCTGGAGAGGGGTGGAGACCAGCACAAAGACAGGTGAAACAAATCAGGGTGTGACAATAATGGTCATTTCAATTATTGAACCATTGATTTTATTATTGGATAATACAATGTATAAATGTACACCAAGGTAATTATTTGCCTTATTTTAGCAGGATTAGGTGGTGACAGGGATCTCAGCAGGGTTCGGCAGCCAGGGAAGACCAGTCTGTTACGGCGCAGAAGTTAACTTTTAGAGATACAACACTTTATTATCTCTGTGCCGCAAACACTGGACAAGCAAGAAACTTTAAAGATTGAAACTATTTTAAGGCAGTCTGACAAACCTCTAAAGTTGATTTCCAAACTCTATCAAGGGTGATAGAGGCTTTTCCCAATGACACAAATCATCTCAAACTAAAATAGGAGGAAGACCTGGGAGACACTGTTGATGATGATGAATGGATACAGATTTGTTTGAATGCCCAGTCATGTTCATATAATCTCAGACATAAATTACAGCAGTTTAAGACCATCCATAGAACATACTATATGCCAGTGAAACTGAATTACATGCACTCAGAAATGTTATTCCTCTGCTGGAGGTGTAAAACACTAAAGGGGACATATTTGCATATATTATGATCTTGTGAAGGCTGGCTGAATTCTGGCAAAGAGTATGTTATTTTATCTCAGCATGTCTACAGATTCTCCCTTCTCCCTGTTTTTGATAGCTTGGAAATGTTGATACTGGAGACTGTTATCAGAAGAAACTGTGGAACCTAGCAGTTTTAGCTGCTAAGAAATGCATTGCTATTAATTGGAAGGTTGGTTATTCTCCCACAATGTCACAATGGATGGCAGAAATGTCAAGATATGCATCACTAGATTTTATATATTTCAAGATTAAGAGTATACTGTGCAACTGTTATAAGGTATGAAACAAATCTGGAATATATATACAGTGCCTTGCGAAAGTATTCGGCCCCCTTGAACTTTGCGACCTTTTGCCACATTTCAGGCTTCAAACATAAAGATATAAAACTGTATTTTTTTTGTGAAGAATCAACAACAAGTGGGACACAATCATGAAGTGGAACGACATTTATTGGATATTTCAAACTTTTTTAACAAATCAAAGCAAAATTATTCAGCCCCCTTATGTTAATACTTTGTAGCGCCACCTTTTGCTGCGATTACAGCTGTAAGTCGCTTGGGGTATGTCTCTATCAGTTTTGCACATCGAGAGACCGAAAATTTTTCCCATTCCTCCTTGCAAAACAGCTCGAGCTCAGTGAGGTTGGATGGAGAGCATTTGTGAACAGCAGTTTTCAGTTCTTTCCACAGATTCTCGATTGGATTCAGGTCTGGACTTTGACTTGGCCATTCTAACACCTGGATATGTTTATTTTTCAACCATTCCATTGTAGATTTTGCTTTATGTTTTGGAATCATTGTCTTGTTGGAAGACAAATCTCCGTCCCAGTCTCAGGTCTTTTGCAGACTCCATCAGGTTTTCTTCCAGAATGGTCCTGTATTTGGCTCCATCCATCTTCCCATCAATTTTAACCATCTTCCCTGTCCCTGCTGAAGAAAAGCAGGCCCAAACCATGATGCTGCCACCACCATGTTTGACAGTGGGGATGGTGTGTTCAGGGTGATGAGCTGTGTTGCTTTTACGCCAAACATAACGTTTTGCATTGTCGCCAAAAAGTTCAATTTTGGTTTCATCTGACCAGAGCACCTTCTTCCACATGTTTGGTGTGTCTCCCAGGTGGCTTGTGGCAAACTTTAAACAACACTTTTTATGGATATCTTTAAGAAATGGCTTTCTTCTTGCCACTCTTCCATAAAGGACAGATTTGATCAGTCTTCTCCTTGTATGAGCTGAAAGTTTAGAGGGACGGCCAGGTCTTGGTAGATTTGCAGTGGTCTGATACTCCTTCCATTTCAATATTATCGCTTGCACAGTGCTCCTTGGGATGTTTAAAGCTTGGGAAATCTTTTTGTATCCAAATCCGGCTTTAAACTTCTTCACAACAGTATCTCGGACCTGCCTGGTGTGTTCCTTGTTCTTCATGATGCTCTCTGCGCTTTTAACGGACCTCTGAGACTATCACAGTGCAGGTGCATTTATACGGAGACTTGATTACACACAGGTGGATTGTATTTATCATCACTAGTCATTTAGGTCAACATTGGATCATTCAGAGATCCTCACTGAACTTCTGGAGAGAGTTTGCTGCACTGAAAGTAAAGGGGCTGAATAATTTTGCACGCCCAATTTTTCAGTTTTTGATTTGTTAAAAAAGTTTGAAATATCCAATAAATGTCGTTCCACTTCATGATTGTGTCCCACTTGTTGTTCATTCTTCACAAAAAAATGCAGTTTTTTATCTTTATGTTTGAAGCCTGAAATGTGGCAAAAATTCGCAAAGTTCAAGGGGGCCGAATACTTTCGCAAGGCACTGTATATATGGAATAATATTTGACAAAAGGGGTCTGTATTGAAATCATAAATGTTTTTGTCAGTCGAAAATAGATAATTTCTTTCATGGCATACGAGACACCTGTCTGATTTGTGCCTGTTTCAGTGGAGGAATCCGCGGGGATGTCACGGTCCACGAATATGGGGATTGTGGCTCAGATGCACAAGGCACGTCTCTCTCCAGAATGCACTATCTCCTGCATTTTGTGGGTATTCATTGTTTCATAACTTAATTGTGTGCATTGTTTGCTGTGTCCATCATTTCCATGTTACATAGGGTATATCACCAGTAGTGGCCTACATTTACTTTTAATTTCCATAATTTCTAATCTGCAAAGTTGTTTGATTACGGTAATTCCTGTTTATGCATTGAATATATTATTATTCTTATTACAGTCATTTACCGTTCTCATTGCCGGAGTGAACTCACAACCTATGCTACAGTTGTGAGAAACAATTTATTCATCATATTTGGTTTGAAACGCTCTTGTCAATGTTGAGTAAGGACATGCATCTGATTACGCATATAGAAGTAGGACTAGTCTACCTGGCCTAAGCACAAAGCTAGGCCTATAAGTGTGCCCATTTGGGGATATCTGATTCTATTTCTGATTGTTTTAACTCACCACCACTAATGAATGTGATTTTTATTCACTTCAAAAAACAAGTAAACTAAGTCTGTTTTTAGAATCAATTGAGAATGACAATTGTTCCTCAAAGTATTCAAACAATATTTTCCCTTTCTCCAACCACTTGGAATGAAAGTGAAAAATGTAGTGCTCTGATCCAGTGGAAACGTCATAAAATACCTGATTACTTCTTATCCTTTGCACAAATAGCCTACAGCTGTGTCTGTCCCGAGCTCGCTAGCACAGGAAACTCTGAGGGTCCAGAATATTTTAAACAATGTTTCAAGTTTGCTAGTGAGAGTTTCTGGGCGACCCAGTTGGTAGTTGATAAAATGTTTAAAGTTTGTTGCAGACAGGCCGTGCTTAGCCAATGTGACCTATATTTATTTTTATTTGGATATGTTCTACCTGCAGGCTATGTTTTGTTTTTAAATAGTTGGCTTTACGTAGTGTATTGTTACATAGTTGGAAATTAAAGTTCGTTTTAGATTTCATTTAGATTTAGCATGTGGATAAACCACAGACAATGATTTTGAGATACAAAGACTATTAGAAATTAAATTAAACTGTTCTACGAAAATGTGAATACGAAAATCATAAGTGGCACACAGATTGGTGGAAGTGGTCAAATAAATTGTCACTCCAGATGGAAAAAGTTGCAGAATACTGGTGTAGTTAGTGGCCTATTACCGGCAACATCAGAAGCGGGAGGAGGGTCGGGAAGAGGTATTTTCCTTCATTTGTGTGTCTTAAAACTTCTAATAATAGTAATCATAGCCTCAAGCGCATTGCCATAACGCAACTTTTCCTATTCATGAAAATCGCAAATGAAATGAAATAAATATATTCAAACACAAGCTTAGCCTTTTGTTAACAACACTGTCATCTCAGATTTTCAAAATATGCGTTACCACCAACGCTAGACAAGCATTTGTGTAAGTTTATCATGGCATAATGCTATGATAGGCTCTGCTGGCAGCAGGCAACATTTTCACGAAAATAAGAAAAGCAACCAAATTAAATCATTTACCTTTGAAGAACTACAGATGCTTTCACTCAGGAGACTCTCAGTTAGATAGCAAATGTTCCTTTTTTCCAAAAATAATGTTTTTGCAGGCGAAAAAGCTCCCGTTTGTTCATCCTGCTTGGCTGAGAAATACTTCAACTATAACGCCAAACTTTTTTCAAAATTTGCTCCATAATATCAACAGATACACAGCAAACGTTGTTTAGGATCCATCCTCAAGGTGTTTTTAACACATGTATTCGATAATAAATCCGTCGAGGCAATTGGTTTCTCATAAGAAGCGATTGGCTACCTCAGTATTTTACGCAAGATTTTCTGCGGGAGACACCATGTGACCACTCGCTATATATGGTCCCTTACAGCCATTCTCCAATGGAAATGCCTAAAAAGACGTCACAATGCTGTAGACACCTTGGGGAATGCGTGGAAAACGTAAGCTCATTCGTAGCTCATTCACAGCCATATAAGGAGTCATTGGCATGAGGCGGTTTCAAAAAATGCGGCACTTCCTGATTGTATTTTTATCTGGGTTTCGCCTGTAACATCAGTTCTGTGGCACTCACAGACAATATCTTTGCAGTTTTGGAAACATCAGAGTGTTTTCTTTCCAAAGCTGTCAATTATATGCATAGTCGAGCATCTTTTCGTGACAAAATATCTTGTTTAAAACGGGAAAGTTTTTCATCCAAAAATTTAAATAGCGCCCCCTATATACAAGAGGTTCATGATTTAATCAAAGAACCTGCTTAAGGCATCAGACAAGTTCAGTACAAATAGTTGATTTTTTAAAAACACTTAGGGTGTGTCTATTAGTGGAGGCTGCTGAGGGGATGGCTCATAATAATGGCCCGGAATGGAGTAAATGGAATAGTATAACGGCACAATAACGGCACCGGAGGAGATGGCTGCCATGTTACGGTTCCCTAACTAATTTTGCTATTGTGTGTGTTTTTTCGTGGTTTTTTTGTAACTTATTTTGTACATAATGTTTCTGCCACCGTCTCTATTGACCGAAAATAGTTTCTAGATATCAGGGCAGTAATTACTCACCCCGTACTGGAAGAATACTTTTTTTTCTTTAACGAGTCGGATGCAAAGGATTTACTCCAGACACCCGAAAAGGCCCTCATCCCCGTCATTTGAAGGAGAAAGAGACGGAGATATCGGGGACGTAGGTCTGCGTATCTTGTAAGGATCCGACGGTGAGTAGGTAATCTGCCTTTACCATCATTGGATAATACAATCATTGGATAATAAAATAGATGAACTACGAACACGTATACGCTACTAACGGGACATTAAAAACTGTAATATATCTTATATATCTCATCTATATTCTTCGTAGCTGTCTATTTACCACCACAAACCGATGCTGGCACTAAGACCACATTGAATGAGCTGTATACGACCATAAGCAAACAGGAAAACGCTCATCCAGAGGCGGCGCTCCTAGTGCCCAGGGACTTTAATGCAAAGAAACTTAAATCCGTTTTTACCTAATTTCTACCAGAATGTTAAATGTGCAAGTGATTCGGTCAATAAAAAAAGTGGTCAGATGAAGGAGATGCTAAGCTACAGAACTGTTTTGCTAGCACAGACTGGAATGTGTTCACGGATTCTTCCAATGGCATTGAGGAGTACATCACATCAGTCACTGGATCCATCAATAAGTGCATCGATGACGTTGTCCCCATGGTGACTGTACGTACATACCCCAACCAGAAACCATGGATTACAGGTAACTAAGCTAAAGGGTAGAGATGCTGTTTTCAAGGAGCAGGACTCTAGCCCGGAAGCTTATAAGAAATCCCGCTTTACCCTCTGACGAACCATCAAACAGGTAAAGCTTCAACACAGGACTAAGATTGAATGGTACTACACTGGCTCTGACGCTCGTCGGATGTGGCAGGGCTTGCAAACTATTACAGAATATAAATGGAAGCACAGCCACAAGCTGTTCAGTGACACGAGCCTACCAGATGAGCTAAATTACTTCTATGCTCGCTTCGAGGCAAGTAACACCGAAATATGCATGAGAGCATCAGCTGTTCAGGATGACTGTGTGACCACTCTCTCTGTAGACAATGTGATTAAGACCTTTAAACAGGTCAACATTCACATGGCCGCAGGGCCAGACGGATTACCAGGATGTGTACTCCGAGCATGAGCTGACAATTGGCAAGTGTCTTCACTGATATTTTCAACCTGTCCCTGACTGAGTCTGTAATACCAACATGTTTCAAGCAGACCTCCCTAGACCCACTCTAATTTACATACCACCCAAAAGATCCACAGATGATGCGATCTCTATTGCACTCCATACTGCCCTTTTCCACCTGGACAAAATGAACACCTACGTGAGAATGCTATTTATTCAGGCGTGAGTGCCACCCCTTTTACGCTGCTGCTACTCTATGTTTATTATCTATGCATAGTCACTTTAATAACTCTATCTACAGTACATGTACATATTACCTCAATTACCTTGACTAATTGGTGTCCTCGCACAATGACTCTGTACCGGTACCCCTGTATACAGCCTCGGTATTGTTATTTTACTGCTGCTCTTTAATTATTCATTACTTTAAAAAAAAAGTTTTACTTATATATTTTTTATTTAACACTTATTTTTCTTAAAACTGCATTGTTGGTTAAGGGCTTGTAAGCATTTCATTGTAATACCTGTTGTATTTGGAGCATGTGACAAAAATTTGATTTGATTTGATACCATTCCATTCACTTCATTCCAGCCATTAAACTCCATTGCAGCCGTGATCATAAGCCGTCCTCCCCTCAGCACCCTCCACTGGTGTCTATTAATGGAAAAATACAGATTTTTTATTTTATTTTTTTAATTGAACTTTAATTTAATGTAACCTTTATTTAACCAGGCAAACCAGTTAGGAACAAATTCTTATTTACAATGACGGCCTATGAACAGTGGGTTAACTGCCTTGTTCAGGGGCAGAATTACAGATTTTTACCTTGTCAGCTCGGGGATTCGATCTAGCAACCTTTCGGTTACTGGCCCAATTTTTTTTAAATTGACCAATCAATTGGTTGACCAAGATTTTTGGGGGGTCGGGGACAGCCCTAGCTTTAGATACCCAGGTTATGTGCCCCCCACTTCTAAAACCAAAGTTGCACCTCTGAAATAAAGTTGCCTTTTACTTACCTGCCAAATAGAAAAAACACACACACATACACAAACGCACGTATAGGATGCATGCATGCATAAACCTTACCAACCTCAACATGGATGACAGTTTAAGTGGGCAGCAGGAGCATCCACTTGCAGCTACACATTATCTATTCCCTCTGTCACTTGTCTCAGCTCAGTGACAGATCCATTCATCCTTTGGAAACTGTAGAGAACTCAGATTATTGCACAGTATGATTTCTTTTGATGAACATTGAATAACAAGATGAGTTTTCCCAAGGGGTTTACTATTAAGTATTCCTCTAGATATAGACTGAATTGAATTAAAAGTTTATAGAAAAAAAACATTTCCTAATTCTTATAAAATATGTTTTAAAAACTCAGCTGTAAGCCTACAGTAAAATGCTTAGGGAAAGAAGGAGACCAACTGTATTCCGCTTTATTGGAACAAAGTGAAAATAAACTAAGAAATGCAAAGAATTTGTCACTGTAATCATTACAAATAGGGAAGCATGCCTTCATTGACCATCTTAAAATGCTAATAGGCATTCCAGGAGCACGCTCTCTCACACATTTGACTGAGAGCCAAATCAGATGAAGATAACATGATGCAAACATCTGGCCCAGTAAATCTGCTGCCAGTAATTATGCCCGGAGTGGAGCCCAGGTCTCTGGAAACTGTTTCTGTGTCAACACACCCACACACACACACGCACACACACGTACACACTTGTACGTACAAGCAGACACACACAAACACATATGCACACACACATATAGGCATGTATGACACCCACATGCATGCACACATGCACCCTCACACCCACACATATGCTCTCTCGCACATGCAAACACACAGGCACACATGCATAAAAACACACAGCACACAAACACATGGCACAACATACTAGTCCATCTTGGCTGTCCTGGTGGGTTACAACAGTGTCAGCAGTGTCAGCAGTGGATATAGTGGATACTGATGGAAGATCAATGATTACATACTCTATTTATCAAGTGTTTGGTAATTTACAGTTTTTCTCTGCTTTCTCAAAACATAAATACATTCATCAAAATGAAATGATACTGTCAAAATCGCAAATACATTCATTAAAAGAACATGACTCTCTGCAAAAAAGATTAGCACAAACATGCACATCTCTACAGTAAGTTGACAAAACAGAAAGTTAGCCTGTCTTTAAAAAAAATCCAAGTAGAGCAATATATATATTTCTTGCAGTTACTAAATTATGTTGATCACATTTGGACGTACAACTCTCAAAAGGTGCCGAATTATGGGTAATTACTCACAATTTAATACGTATAAAATCAAATATTATCATGATCAAAAAGAAAATGGAAAATAAGCATTAATTCACTGGTATCATCACAATCTAATTCCATGTATTGAATACTTCCACAGTATGCTCGTCTGCTCATAGGTTCGTAGACTCTCCATCAAACACAATCTCCATTATAAGAAAAGGTGAATACATTGGAGGAACACAACTTATATGAATGTATAGGCTTCAATTCATAGCAAAGCTCATCAATGTTGAAGATGATGATTTAGGAATAACACAAAGTTACTTAGAAGTAACTCAACTTCGTTCTCTGTATGTCTGCAATGTTGTAAAAAGAAAATCATGGAAATTAGACAGTCCCTGTGCTTAGATCTTTCCCTATGTTGTAGCTGTTTTAGGCCTACTGCTGATAAAGCCATTTACAATTTTGTGTAGTAGTACCTCTACTATTGTAGCGTGCTTGTTAACCCTTCAACTACATCCAGATCAACTACTTGTTTTGTCATCATACAGCTATCACACAAAATCACTATAGAAGGGTTGGTTGTTTAGCAACAAAACCAACTATAGCAACTAGTGCGTAACAGACAGGGTTGCCTTAGATTGTGAAAAATATTTTGTAAACTATATAATATACTGTACACTACCGGTCAAAAGTTTTAGAATACCTGCTCATCCAAGGGTTTTTATTTATTTTTTGTATTTTCTACATTGTAGAATAATAGTGAAGACATCCAAACTATGAAATAACACATTTGGAATCATATAGTAACCAACAAAGTGTTAAACAAATCAAAATATATTTTATATTTGAGATTCTTCAAATAGCCACCCTTTGCCTTGATGACAGCTTTGCACACTCTTGGCATTCGCTGCAGAATGCTGTGGTAGTCATGCTGGTGAAGTGTGCCTTGAATTCTAAATAAAGCACCCCCACACCATAACACCTCCTCCATCCTTCACGGTGGGAAATACACATGCAGAGATCATCCGTTCACCCACACCACAAACCAAAAATCTCCAATTTGCACTCCAGACCAAAGGACAAATTTCCACCGGTCTAGTGTCAATTGCTCGTGTTTCTTGTCCCAAGCAAGTCTCTTCTTCTTATTGGTGTCCTTTAAATCAAATCAAATCAAAGTTTATTTGTCAAGTGCGCTGAATACAACAGGTGTAGACCATACAGTGAAATGCTTACTTACAGGCTCTAACCAATAGTGCAAAAAAGGTATTAGGTGAACAATAGGTAAGTAAAGAAATAAAAACAACAGTAAAAAGACAGTGAAAAATAACAGTAGCGAGGATATATACAGTAGCGAGGCTATAAAAGTAGTGAGGCTACATACAGACACTGGTTAGTCAGGCTGATTGAGGTAGTATGTATATGTAGATATGGTTAAAGTGACTATGCATATATGATGAACAGAGAGTAGCAGTAGCGTAAAAGAGGGGTTGGCGGATGGTGGGTTGCGGGACACAATGCAGATAGCCCGGTTAGCCAATGTGCGGGAGCACTGGTTGGTCAGGCCAATTGAGGTAGTATGTACATGAATGTATAGTTAAAGTGACTACGCATGTATAATAAACAGAGAATACCAGCAGCGTAAAAGAGGGGTTAGTAGTGGTTTCTTTGCTGCAATTCGACCATGGCCTGATTCACACAGTCTCCTCTGAACAGTTGATGTTGAGATGTGTCTGGTATTTGAACTCTCTGAAGCATTTATTTGGGCTGCAATTTCTGAGGCTGGTAACGCTAATAAACTTATCCTCTGCAGCAGAGGTAACTTTGGGTCTTCCATTCCTGTGGCGGTCCTCATGAGAGCCGGTTTCATTATAGGACTTGATGTTTTTTGAGACGGCACTTGAAGGACCTTTCAAAGTTCTTGAAATTTCCCGAATTGACTGACCTTCATGTCTAAAGGTAATGATGTATTGTCATTTCTCTTTGCTTATTTGAGCTGTTCTTGCCATAATATAGACTTTGTCTTTTACCAAATAGGGCTATCTTCTGTATACCCCCCTTACCTTGTCACAACATGACTGATTGACTCAAATGCATTAAGAAGGAAAGAAATTCCACAAATTAACTTTTAAGAAGGCACACTTGTTATTTGAAATGTATTCCAGGTGACTACCTCATGAAGCTGGTTGAGAGAATGTCAAGCGTGTGCAAAGCTGTCATCAAGGCAAAGGGTATCTATTTGAAGAATCTCAAATATAAATATAAATTTGTTTAACACCTTTTTTGCTCATGATTCCATAGTTCCATACACTGTAGAAAATAGTAAAAATTAAGAAAAATGAGTAGGTGTTCTAAAACTTTTGACTGGTAGTGTATGTAAACTATATTTTGTCTCCAATGATTATTGAAAACGTAACAATGAGCACTTGTTGTCTCTCAAATACATCGTTACAGTTGTTGGTTAGCTAGATAGTAAATTTTTGCATATTAGCATAGAAGTGACATCAGTCAAAACACCTCAGGATAACACTTGGTATCAAGAACAAGATACCTACGTTTATTCACATGGCAGCTTCTTGTTACTGTTGATAGCTATCTGGCCATCCATAATCTGCCCCATTGAAGCTTGCACGTCGTTTTCTTGATGTTGTCAGCTAACCCGTCTATAAAATATACTATAGGCAGGAACCATTAGCGTGATGCGTACTTCATCAATAATGATCTCAGAACATATGCATTTGAAGGGCAACACTATCTAGGCGCACAAGCCATGTACTGGGTACAGCAAGTCACCCTTCCACTGCTCTAGAATGAAAGTAGAACAAAGCTACAGTACGATCCATTTACAATGCCAGCCTTATCTGATCAATCAATCAACCAACCAGTCCCTGTTCATACATCGACTTTGAGTGATGAAGGCATGGTGTGCATCCCAAATGGCCCCCTATTCTCTATAAAGTGCACTACTTTTGTTTGACCAGAGCCCACAGTGCAGCACACTCCCAATGTACTGTAAGCAGTGTTATGTTGTGTTGTGTTGTCCCACCAGCCCTGAGGTGCAGAGGGTTAAATTTAGAGTCTTTCCAGGAACAGGAGTGGCATCCCTGCAGGCCTGTATGGGGCCAGTGTGTGTGTCTGTGTGTATATGGGTGTGTATATGTGTGTGTATGTGTGTGTGCTGTGCGTGGTGGGTGCTGGCCCTGGTGCCGTGTGTGACGCTGAGTGGCACGCCATCCAGCCATTGGAAGGGAACACTGCTCTGCTCCAGTTTACCCCCTGATTCGTGGCCCTGACTGCCCTACCCTGGCCTGCCCTGCTACCATAATGGGCAGTGACAGCCAGACCCCCTAGGACAACACCGGCCACAGAATGGGAATGCGTGTTTATTAATGGAAAAAGGGGAAAAGAGAATAGCAATAATAAGACGCAGAGGCACAAGTCCAGGCAATGTGACGGCTGGACAGATATACCGTGACAACCCTGACTCCCCCCTGGCTGAATCTGTGGAGCCAACCATGCGAGGGCAAACTGGATCAGACAGACACTAATCTATTTCCCCTCTCTGGACGCTCATCAGTGACGTATGACTCATATGAAATGGAATAAAGATGCATCATGTTTAATGCACGCTGAAGTTGTGGGGGAATTTGTCACCACAAACTACAGTAAAGGGACATTATAAAACTTTTGTGATGTTGATGAAACACAGGTGCAATTAGAGACATTCAAAGCCTTAATATGGATGACATAATAACCAAACAATCTGCAGTCATGCATCCCAGATATGACAATGCTAGTTTGTTATGTCACATCGAAGCACATGGCCTTATGTAAAGGTAAGAACAGTAGTTAAACAAACATAATCTCTGAGTGTTTCACTGCACATCAACATTGTGCCAAATATTTTTTTCACATTACAGTAAGCGTTTGTCTATGTTCTCAGTCTGCCAACTGTTTTACATTTCCTGATAAAGGGATTTAGGGCATGTGTATTTATGTGTCTGCGTGCGCGTGAGTTCTTGCAAGTGTGTGTGTACCTGTGTTGTGTGTGGGTTTTCTGATGCGCGTGGCATTTCCTTCCTGTGCAGCTCTAATCTGTGAAATATGCTTAGGTAATGAGAGCAGAAGTTGTGGTCTGCTCTGGGAAATTTAGAGAACTTGCTTTTCTGCCTCAGGAAATTATGAGGCAAAAAAATATTTTATTAATGCACCATTAAAAATTGATTAATGTTCATTACTTTTTCTGATGACTTTCATCTACTTTGTATGTAGAGTGAGAATTTCATTTCTCACAAAGAGCAGGCGATACAGGGCCAAGGTAAGTGCTACATTTTCCCCATCCAAAGATAGTTGGACAGGCCATTACTGGAGCTATCAATGCACCAATCAAACAATTGGGCTTTCATAGGGTATCGACTCATCATATCACCATTTAGAATATAACACCACTGCCCATTGTAAAATGAATAACTCTAAAGCTGAAATGTTTTGTTTCAGCTGTCATGGATACAACATAAAGTCACCATCCAGGGCAGGCATCAAAAGGAGGAACTTGCTAATAAAGTGTTTACCAATTAATACTGGCCGTGCTTGTATTATACCATATTGAATAATTATTGAACAACCCCTATAAAGTTGTGGAGAAAATATATTAAGGATTCTCAGTTACATTTCAGCCTTATTTAACTCACATATACAGTATGTTAGACAGATCTATACCTACAGCGCCTATCATAAGTATTCACCCCTCTTGGATTTTATCACATTTTATTGTCTACAATCTACACAAAATACTCTATAATGTTAAAAGTATTTAAAAGTATTTAAAATAATTTAAATATTTAAAATAATTTAAAAAATAAGTATTTAAAAAATAATTTTTTTAAGATGAATTAAAAATATACTCATCCCTGAGTCAATACATGTTAGAAACACCTTAGGCAGTGATTACAGCTGTGAGTCTTCTTGGGTACGTCTCTAAGAGCTTTGCATACCTGGATTGTGTTCTTCAAGTTATTTTCAAAATTCTTGCCATAGATTTTCAAACTATAACTTGGACACTAAGGAACAGTCATTGGGTTCTTGTTAAGCAACTCCAATGTAGATGTGGCCTTGTGTTGTGGGTTACTGTTCTGCTAAAAGGTGAATGCCTCTCACAGTGTCTGGTGTTTTATTGTATCTTGATAAACTCCCCATTCCTTTCTGATGTCAAGCATACCTGGGCCATGATGCAGTCACCACCTTGTTCGAAAATAAGGAGGCAGTTATGTGTTTTT
The DNA here is from genome assembly GCF_002021735.2 of Oncorhynchus kisutch. NCBI lineage: Eukaryota > Metazoa > Chordata > Actinopteri > Salmoniformes > Salmonidae > Oncorhynchus > Oncorhynchus kisutch. The sequence continues at coordinate 37,889,028 of NC_034176.2, forward strand.
GTTGGATTTGCCTCAAACATAAGGCTTTGTATTTAGGCCAAAAAGTATATTCCTTTGCCAATTGTTTTACAGTATTACTTTAGTGCCTTGCTGCATGTTTTGGAGAATTATTCTGTATATTTTTATTGTTCTTTTCACTCTGTCATTTAGGCCATTATTGTGGAGTCACTACAATGTTGTTGATCCATTCAAATGTTTTTCTCCCATCAAAGCCATTGAACTCTGTAGCGGTTTTAGAATCACCAATGGCCCCATGCTGACATCTCTGAGCAGTTTCCTTCCTGTCCTGCAGCTCAGTTCAGAAAGAAGACTGTGGGTGTTTCTCAAAATGAATACTACCGTCCTCCGAGCATCCAAATTGGAGCACGGGAGGGTTGGAGTAGGAGTCCAAATCAAAGTATTTGAACTGGAGCATGGAGGGCACTACTCAGTTTGTACATATTTTGAAGCATGCATCGATGCAAGCTTCAGCGGAAAATATGCAAAGGTATATGACGCAACCCCGTAAAAAATGATGCACATTTTCTTGAACTCAATTGGAGCCATTATTTGAGCAGAAGCGAGAGAAATACACTCCACCTTTGGAATTAAATGTTGCCTATTCACATCTCATACTGAATACAATATTTTATCTTGATGCGTTAATAAATACATGCTGTGTTAATTACATGCCTACAATACCCACTATAGTGTGCGTAGGTTCAAGGCCATAATAAGTCAATAGAGCTAACTCGCTAGCTACTACTGTTGGCTAGCCAGATATCCACAAAGAATTGATAGCTAGCTACCCATGAAGAATTGCCATTTTCCTTGGGTAACATTGGTTTTATGTCATTTTTGCATGTTATATTATCTGGTTAGCTCATTGTTATGATTCACATATAACTAGCTGATAGTTATGTAAAGTGTTTTCTTTGTATATATCTTGTTTCATCTCTATTGCCACTGTCTTGACTGGAGGAAGGAAGTTTCAGTGAATGGTTAAGTCCATAGTCCATGTCAATTAGGGGAATAACCTATGTGTAAATGTAACAATCTGCTGTTGTGTTTTGTGTTATCTGTGATTGTTTTGTTTGTTTTGTGTCATTTCTTAGTCATTGTACCTAAACTGTATGTGTAAACATGTATATGCAGGGCCCAGCTGTAAAAGAGACCTTAGTCTCAGTCTGTGTTCCTTGTGGAAATGAAGATATAATAATAGGGCTAACTGGCTAGCTAGCTAGTCACAAATAATTGTAAGCTAGCTATCCATGAGGAATTGAAATCTACTATACCTTGCATAGCATTAGTTTGAGGGTAATTTTTTGCCTGTTTAACTAGCTGGTTGGCTAGCTAGATTACAACGATTTGCATACAGTGCTTTCAGAAACAATTCAGACCCCTTGACTTTTTCCACATTACAGCCTTATTTTAAAAAAAAAAGTGTTTTAAAATTCTCAGCAATCTACAGACAATACCACATAATGACAAAGCAAAGACATTTGAGCAATTTATGCAAATGTTTTAGATTTAAAAAAATAAATAAAAATAAAAAACATTTACATAAGTATTCAGACCCAGACACCTTTAGCAGCAATTGCAGCCTTGAGTCTGCTTGGGTATGATGCTACAAGCTTGGCACCCTTGTATTTGGGGAGTTTCTCCCATTCCTCTCTCCAGATCTTCTCAAGCTCTGTCAGGTTCGATGGGGAGCGTTGCTGCACAGTTTTTTACAGGTCTCTCCAGAGATGTTTAATAGAATTCAAGTCCGGGCTCTGACTGGGCCACTCCAGGACATTCAGAGACTTTTCCCGAAGCCACTCCTGCATTATTTTGGCTGTGTGCTTAGGGTCATTATCCTGTTGGAAGAGGAACCTTCGCCACAGAGTGAGGTCTTGAGCGCTCTGGAGCAAGTTTTCATCAAGGATCTCTCTGTATGTGCTCTGTTCGTCTTTGACTCAATCCGGACTAGTTTCCCAATCCCTGCTGCTGGAAAACATCCCCACAGCATGATGTTGTCTCCACCCTACATGTTTCACCGTAGGGTTGGTGCCAGGTTTCCTCCAGACGTGACGCTTGGCATTCAGGCTAAAGAGTTCAATCTTGGTTTCATCAGACCAGAGAATCTTGTTTCTCATGGTCTGATAATCTTAGGTGGCTTTTGGCAAACTCCAAGAGGGCTGTCATGTGTCTTTTACTGAGCAGTGACTTCCGTCTGGCCACTCTACCATAAAGGCCTGATTGATGGAGTTCTGCAGAGATGGTTGTCCTTCTGGAAGGTTCTCTCATCTCCACAGAGGAACTCTAGAACTATGTCAGAGTGACCATCGGGTTCTTGGTCCCCTACCTGACAAAGGCCATTCTCCCCCGATTGCTCAGTTTGGCCGGATGACCAGCTCTAGGAAGAGTCTTGGGGGTTCCAAGACCTTCATTCCTTCATTGAAGAATGATGGAGGCCACTGTGTTCTTGGAGACCTTCATGCTGTAGAATGTTGTTGGTACCTTTCCCCAGATCTGTGCCTCAACACAATCCCGTCTCAGAGCTCTATGGACCATTCCTTTGACCTCATGGCTTGGTTTTTGCTCTGACATGCACAGTCAATTGTGGGACCTTATATAGACATGTGTTTTCCTTTTCAAATAATGTCCTATCAATTGAATTTACTATAGGTGGACTCCAATCAAGTTGTAGAAACATCTCAAGGATAATAAATGGAAACAGGATGCACCTAAATACTTATGTAAATGGTCTGAATACTTACGTAAATAAGGTACGTTTCTTACAAACCTGTTTTCGCTTTGTCATTATGGGGTATTGTGTGTAGATTGCTGAGGATATTATTTTATTCAATCCATTTTAGAAGACAGCTTTAACGTAACAAAATGTGGAAAAATTCAAGGGGTCTGAATACTTTCTGAAGGGGCTAATAATTATGAAGTATAACGTTTGCTTTGTGTATATTTTTGTTTTGTATCTATTGTTGCCATTTTTCTGGCTGGGGGGGTGCAAGTATTTCTCAAATGTAATGTTTTATGTGTTCTCCACACTCTCATCCTCACAAGAACATAATCAAGAGAACGTCTTTTTAAAAACTTTTTATTTTATTTATTTCACCTTTATTTAACCAGGTAGGCTAGTTGAGAACAAGTTCTCATTTACAACTGCGACCTGGCCAAGATAAAGCATAGCAGTGTGAACAGACAACACAGAGTTACACATGGAGTAAACAATAAACAAGTCAATAACACAGTAGAAAAACAAGAGAGTCTATATACATTGTGTGCAAAAGGCAGAATGCACATGGAGCATGAGAGTGTGGAGCACGGTAGTATGCATATTCAGAAATACGCTGAATCTTTGGCCTACCTGGATAAATAAAGGTGGAATCTTTGATGTGTCTGGATGGTTTAATACATCATCTACAGCATAATTATGAACTTGACCATGCTTAAATAGATATTCAATGTCTGATTTGTGATTGTTACCTATCTACCTATCTACCAACCACGGCCCAACCTGGGCATTTGTAGTTGAATCTATGCTTGAAATGCAATGCTTGAATGAGGGACATTAAATATGTTGTACAGTTGAAGTCGGAAGTTTACATACACCTTATTCAAATACATTGAAACATAGTTTTTCACAATTCCTGATATTTAATCCTAGTAAGAAATTCCCTGTCTTAGGTCAGTTAGGATCACCGCTTTATTTTAAGGATGTGAAATGTCAGAATAATAGTAGAGAGAATGGTTTATATCAGCTTTTATTTCTTTCATCACATTCCCAGGGGGTCAGAAGTTTACATACACTTAATTAGTATTTGGTAGCATTGCCTTTAAATTGTTTAACTTGGGTAAAATGTTTCAGGTAGCCTTCCACAAGCTTCCCACAATAAGTTGTGTGAATATTGGCTTTTCCAGTTCTTTTCCAGTTCTGTCCACAAATTTTCTATAGGATTGAGGTCAGGGCTTTGTGATGGCCACTCCAATTCCTTGACTTTGTTGTCCTTAAGCCATTTTGCCACAACTTTGGAAGTATGCTTAGAGTCGTTGTCCATTTGGAAGACCCATTTGTGACAAAGCTTTAACTTCCTGACTGATGTCTTGAGAAGTTGCTTCAATATATCCACATAAATTTCCTCCTCATGATGCCATCTATTTTGTGAAGTGCACCAGTCCCTCCTGCAGCAAAGCACCCCCACAACATGATGCTGCCACCCCGTGCTTCATGATTGGGATGGGGTTCTTGCAAACTTCCCCCTTTTTCCTCCAAACATAACAATGGTCATTATGGCCAAACAGTTATATTTTTGATTCATCAGACCAGAGGACATTTCTCCAAAAAGTACGATCTTTGTCCCCATGTGCAGTTGTAAACCGTAGTCTGGCCTTTTATGGCGGTTTTGGAGCAGTGGCTTCTTCCTTGCTGAGCGGCCTTTCATGTTATGTCGATATAGGACTCGTTTTACTGTGGATATAGATACTTTTGTACCTGTTTCCTCCAGCATCTTCACAAGGTCTTTTGCTGTTGTTCTGGGATTGATTTGCACTTTTCGCACCAATGTACATTCATCTCTAGGAGACAGAACGTGTCTCCTACCTGAGCGGTATGACGGCTGTGTGGTCCCATGGTGTTTGTACTTGCGTACTATTGTTTGTACAGATGAATGTGATACCTTCAGGCGTTTGGAAATTCCTCCCAAGAATGAACCAGACTTGTGGAGGTCTACAATTTTTTTCTGAGGTCTTGGCTGATTTCTTTAGATTTTTCCATGATGTCAAGCAAAGAGGCACTGAGTTTGAAGGTATGCCATGAAATACAGCCACAGGTACACCTCCAATTGACTCAAATGATGTCAATTAGCCCATAAAAAGCTTCTAAAACCATGTCATCATTTTCTGGAATTTCCCAAGCTGTTTAAAGGCACAGTTAACTTAGTGCATGTTCACTTCTGACCCACTGGAATTGTGATACAGTGAATTATAAGTGAAATAATCTGTCTGTACACAATTATTGGAAAACTGACTTGTGTCATGCACAAAGTAGATGTCCTAACCGACTTGCCAAAACTATAGTTTGTTAACAAGAAATTTGTGGAGTGGTTGAAAAATGAGTTTTCATGACACCAACCTAGTGTATGTAAACTTCCGACTTCAACTGTATGTATGGGGATAGAGGAAGGGGTAGTCATTTAAAAATCATATCAACCACTGTTATTTTACACAAAGTGAGTCCATGTAATTTATTATGTGATTTGTTAATCCACATTTCATTCCTGATCAAATTTACTTATTTAAATGTTTCCTTTTAACTTTGACATTATAGACAATTTGTGTAGAACAATTATCAAAAATCACAATGAAATATATTTCAAACCTTTGTAATGGAACAAAATGTAAGGCAACAAAAATCCAATTGGGGTCAATACTTGACAATACATGATACCCAAGGAATATCCTGAATAAGGAAAGAAAAACATGTGATTTCTCTGAATCAAATCTCTCCTCAGTATTTCTATTACAGCACGGTCCTGGAAGGAATATGTATCTACTGTATGTAATTACAAAGATGATGTCTGCATAACATAAAGGAAAGAATAGAGGTGATTCACATTTTGCCTCGAATCATGAAATCTCAGCCATTGGCATAGTTAAGAAAATACTGCTAAGCTTTCTAAATCACTCTCTAATTCCCCTAGCTTTGAAAAAGCCACATTATTCTTATTGGTTATGGATGGAGGACTCTCTATCTGGCTCTTGTTGGATTTAGATTTCGGAGTCCTCACGTGCAGATCCAGGAATTCAAATCAAGGAAGCCTCTTTCCTTCTTAATGTTGATATTTCTGCTATTAGACGAGATTATTAATTTTCTTTCTTTGTTTCTTTTCTTTGTTTAATTTTTCTTTCTTTCATTCTTTCTTTCTTTCTTCTCTCTGTTGTTCTTTCCCAGTGGGAGGATCCAGAGATGTGGAGGCGGGAGCTGAGCGCCACAATGGGAAACTAAGCTCGTTCTCTGCTCGGCCCCAATCTTCAAAATAACTCTGGCCCAGTCCCAAATGGCACCCAAGCTATTCCCTTTATAGTGCACTTCTTATTTTCCCTAGTGCTCAATTTATAAACTAAGGTAGTGCACTATATAGTGAAGAGGGCTCCATTTGTGACGCATCATTATTCTCCCAAAGAAAAGCCTGAACGAGAGCCAACCATAGGAGCCAACCTCCACACTCCCTCCCAGCTCTGATCATCCAGCATCTAGCCTCTAGGCAGGCTCTCCTTTCTCTCGCTCCTCTCCTCTTACTTCCCAATCCTTACTCACAAGAGGAACATACAAGTGGATCCTAGCGCAGGCAACACCATCTTAGAGAAAAACAAACAACAGCAGCATGAAATGATACTACTCTATTTACCCATGCAGATTGTCGAGTCTGACAATATTATTGCATTTTGATTAAATTACATTTATTGTGATTTATGGTAGTTACACTAAGTGACTAGTATTGATCCGATGAGCCACATTCTGCACAGCTCTTACTAGCTACACAGTACATACCCGTCAGATGATTTCATTATTTTAATTGAGTGCAGTTCATTGTTAGCCTAGGAATATCTATATTACATAGTTTTTGTTGGACACAAATAACTTTGTTTTTACACCTTTTTCTTTATTGTTACATGTACTGTACAAGCCACTGGGGTCTGACAACTTGCATGGAAGATGACTGAGGATAATAGCGGACGATATTACCACTCCTATTTGCCATATCTTCAATTTAAGCCTACTAGAAAGTGTGTGCCCTCAGGCCTGGAGGGAAGCAAAAGTCATTCCGCTACATAGGCCTAAGAATAGTAATTTAAGCCTACTAGAAAGTGTGTGCCCTCAGGCCTGGAGGGAAGCAAAAGTAATTCCGCTACATAAGCCTAAGAATTGTAATGCCCCCTTTACTGGCTCAAAAGGCGACCAATCATCCTGTTACCAACCCATAGTAAACTTTTGGGGAAAATGGTGTTTGACCAGATACAATGATATTTTACAGTAAGCAAATTGACAACAGACTCTCAGCGTGCTTATAGGGAAGGACATTCAACAAGCACAGTACATACACAAATGACTGATGATTGGCTGAGAGAAATTGATGATTCAAAAGATTGGGGGGGTTGTTTTGTTAGACTTCAGTGCAGCTATTGACATTATCGATCATAGTCTGCGTATGTGTCATGGCTTTACACACCCTGCTATATTGTGAAAATAAATAGTTACCTGTCTAACAGAACACAGAAGGTGTTCATTAATGGAAGGGAATAAATTAGACCTAAATATTTCAAAAACTATGAGCATTGTATATGGGACAAATATTTCACTAAACCCTAAACCTTAACTAAATCTTGTAATGAATAATGTGGAAATGTAGCAAGTTGAGGTGACTTAACTGCTTGGAGTAACCCTGGATTGTAAACTGTCATGGTCAAAACATATTGATACAACAGTAGCTAAGATGGGGAGAAGTCTGTCCATTATAAAGCGCTGCTCTGCCTTCTTAGCAGCACTATCAACAAGGCAGGTCCTACAGGACCTAGTTTTCTCGCACCTGGACTACTGTTCAGTCGTGTGGTCAGGTGCCACAAAGAGGGACTTAGGAAAATTGCAATTGGCTCAGAACAAGGCATCACGGCTGGCCCTGGGATGTACACAGAGAGCTAACTTGAATTAATATGCATGTCAATCTCTCCTGGCTCAAAGTGGAGGAGAGATTGTCTTCATCACTACTTGCATTTGTGAGAGGTATTGACATGTTGACTGCACTGAGATGTCTGTTTGAACTACTGGCACACAGCTCGGACACCCATGCATCCCCACAAGACGTGCCACTAGAGGTCTTTTCACAGTCCCCAAGTCCAGAACAGACTATGGGAGTTGCACAGTACGACATGGAGCCATGAGTACATGGAACTCTTTTCCACATCAAGTAATTGATGTAAGCAGTAAAATTAGAATAGATGAATGTCTTCTGAGTGCAAGCATATGAAGATCATCAAAGGTAAGTGATTAATTTTATCTCTATTTCTGACTTGTGTAACTCTTCTACTAGGCTGGTTACTGTTTGCAATGATTTGTCTGCTGGGCTATGTTTTCAAATAATTGTAAGGTATACTTTCACCGTAAAGCATTTTTTTCATCTGACACTATGGTTGGATTCACAAGAAGTTCATCTCACTGGATGTTGGCCAGGTGGGACGCTAGTGTCCCACATACCCTAGAGAGGTTAAACATGCTAGAGGTGGAATTAGGTTTTTAGACATTTTTTAAAATTCATACAAATGAAAAGCTGAAATATCTTAAGTCAATAAGTATTCAACCCCTTTGTTATGGCAAACCTAAATAAGTGCAGAACTCACTCTGTGTGCAATACGTGTTTAACATGACTTGACTATGATAGAATAATGAGAAAGTTTAAAGGTAATGACTAAAGGATTCCACCCAAAATTGTATAACTGTGTGAAATGTGTTAGAATCATAAGAATATAATCGGAGAATGTGTGTAGCTCTGTTAGAATTCTAGAACTAGGGCATTGTATTCTTTTGTAGCTATGCAAGCAGGGTGAAGTTGTAAAACAGATAACAAACCGTTAGAGGTTTTACAACCAGGAGGCCCCAATGGGGCGAGGAGAAGTGAAAGACGTGAAGAATGTGACAAGATTGATAGTTCTTTCTCTATTCTGTGGTCAGTGGGAAAGACTGTTTGTTGCCTGTGTGTGTGTGTGTGTGTGTGTGTGTGTGTGTGTGTGTGTGTGTGTGTGTGTGTGTGTGTGTGTGTGTGTGTGTGTGTGTGTGTGTGTGTGTGTGTGTGTGTGTGTGTGTGTGTGTGTGTGTGTGTGTGTATAAAAGACTGGCTCTGCTTTGGGGGGCAGAGCTCTCTGAATAAAGATATTTTTGCAGAATCTGAAACTGTTCCTAATTCTTATTAACCCTAGCTTTACAACCTATGGGGAATTGGTCAAAGCTATAAAATAGTTCAGTTAGAACATTAGGATAAAAAATTCTCGTGACAACTTGTTCCTTCGAGCCGGATCTCAATACCTTTTTCTGTCGTCCCATGCGACACCGAAACCGTGCAAGGGTGGATCAAGGATCCGTAAGACAAATACCTGACTTCTGAAATTGAGGGTCCATTTCAAACTGGTATACGACAGAGATGGTGACGAGATCCAACATACATTGAATTCTCAGCTGCAAGATAAGGTCAGTAATCTTTATTCATTCGTTTCGGGTTAAATTGTAAACTTACTAAAAATTGACTTAGAATGGACTGGATTAAATTCCTATAAAGCAGTGGTCAAGAGAAATGTGAGGGAGGATTTTAACTGTAAAACTAACAGTAAGTAAGATTTGTATCGGGTATACCGTCCATATAATCTAATGTAGAGAAAGTCAAAATTATTTTTGTTGGTGTTGGCGGCACTGGGTTACAGATCACAGTAAGACATTTCGAGTAAGTAAGTTTGGGTCCGAAATGACTCAGGGTAGTTGAGGCCATTACCAAAATAAATTAAGTAAGTAAACTAGCTAATATTGAGACCTAATTGAGTCTTGGTCAAAAGTATATTAGACGGAAAACATAATATAGAAGGTGTGAGATATGATAAATTATTAAAGTCAAAAGGCATAACAAACAATGAAAAAATAGGCTGTTGACCAGGGCTTTACAACCCCTGGAAAATAGCTTATAGTTGTATACGTGTGAGACATAATTATCTGTTGATTGCCTCTTTAAATAAGTTTTCAATGTGGATAGTTATACCACACAGGAGAATGAGAGTACACCCATAGATTGTGAGAATACACATTAGAAAAAAACTATAGTAATTGAGTAAGAAAGTAAAAAGCACACACATAGAAAGTTTTCAACGAGGATAAGAAGATAATTACTTGCGTGTGAGAAAGATATATTAATCAGTCGAAAGTCATAAGGAACAACGGAAAAATAGGCTGTTAACTTCTTGCGACGAGCAAACCCATATCCGGGAGCGTAAATCATATCCTCAAATGCATTAGCATAACGCAACGGACATAAATACCCCTAGAAACTTTTCCTATTCATGAAAATCGCAAACTAAATGAAATAAATATATTCAAACACAAGCTTAGCCTTTTGTTAACAATACTGTCATCTCAGATTTTCAAAATATGCGTTACAGCCAACGCTAGACAAGCATTTGTGTAAGTTTATCATGCCATAATGCTATGCTAGGCTCTGTTGGCAGCAGGCAACATTTTCACAAAAGTAAGAAAAGCAACCAAATTAAATCCTTTACCTTTGAAGAACTTCGGATGCTTTCACTCAGGAGACTCCCAGTTAGATAGCAAATGTTCCTTTTTTCCCAAAATATTATTTTTGTAGGCGAAAAAGCTCCCGTTTCTTCACCATGCTTGGCTGAGAAATCGACCGAAAAATGCTACAACTATAACGCCAAACTTTTTTCAAAATTAGCTACATAATATCGACAGAAACACGGCAAACGTTGTTTAGGATCCATCCTCAAGGTGCTTTTAACAAATATATTCGATAATATATCCGTCGAGGCAGTTGGTCTCTCATAAGAAGCGATTGGAAAAATGGCTACCTCAGTATTTTAAGCAAGGTTTTCTGCGGGAGACACCATGTGACCACATGCCATATATGGTCCCTTACAGCCATTCTTCAAGGGAAATGCCTAAAAAGACGCTCATTCGTAGCTCATTCACAGCCATATAAGGAGTCATTGGCATGAGGCGGTTTCAAAAAATGCGGCACTTCCTGGTTGTTTTTTTATCTGGGTTTCGCCTGTAACATCAGTTCTGTGGCACTCACAGACAATATCTTTGCAGTTTTGGAAACGTCAGAATGTATTCTTTCCAAAGCTGTCAATTATATGCATAGTCGAGCAACTTTTTGTGACAAAATATCTTGTTTAAAACGGGAACGTTTTTCATCCAAAAATTAAAATAGCGCCCCCTAAATCCAACTGGTTAACCAGGGCCTTACAACCCCTGGGAAATAGCTTATTGTTGTATACGTGTGAGACCTAATAATCTATCAAAAGTCATAAAAATAATTATTCTAAGATCCTAGGAGAGATCAACAGGAGGTATTTATCAACATTGAAAGTAAAAGTACACACACATAGGTTAAGGATAATAACAGTAGAAAGAACACACATAGAAAGTCAAAGCACATACATATAAATTGTGAGATTAAGAATAATAACATATCATAGAAACACACACATAAATTGTGAGAATAAGCATAATAACAAGGAATGTAATTAAATAACATGGGTGGTAGATCCTCAAAGGAGGTCCCGGAATTCACCGGGGATGAGAGATATATGGAATCTCAAGATAAGAGGAGTGCATATTATGGTCTGAAATGGAGAAAGAATTATGGTTTTGATGGGCGTCTTAATGTAGATAAATTACAGTCTATGATTAAACAGATGCATAAAACCTGTGAAGATAATATAGAAAGACAGCAAGTGGAAGGACTAGATACCGCTATGGTGTGGCTGTCTGAGGCCCGTGGAAGAAGGGAAGAAGGAAAGAAGGAAGGGATCTAAGAGAGAAGGGAAAAATGGACAGGATCAGACGATAGAAAGTGTTTTAATTGTGACAAAACAGGACATCTGGCCCGAGAGTGTAGAGCTCCTCTAAAGGATAAGGGAGAAAGACAGTACCGAGACAGAGAGAACAAGAAACGAGAGCAAGAGCAGAGAGAAAGAGAGAGACAGAGATATGGAGATGAGACAGCACCAACTTTTTAAAGGTTTTAGATTTGTTAATAATCGATCAAATTGAAGACGGGTCTATCTGTTTTCAATACAGGAGGATCAGAAACTAACGCTACTTTTCAAATCTTGTCCAACTCTCAACAGTGTTACCCTTTTCCAAGCTGGCCGTACTTCTTCATTGCACAAAGGAATAACATCAACCAAATTCCAAAGACTGGTGACATCCAGTGGAAGCGGTAGGAACTGCAAACAAGTGCCTAATAAATATTGTTTCCCCATGAGAAATCATTAAACAGACATAATTCTGAATGGTTAGTCCTCTGGGTTTTGCCTGCTACATAAATTATGTTATACTCACAGACATGATTCAAACAGTTTCTATCCAAATCTACTAATAATATGCATATCTTATGTTCTTGGCATGAGTAGCAGGAAGTTGAAATTGGGCATGCTACTTATCCAAAAGTGAAAATGCTGCCCCCTATCCCAAAAAGGTTTTAAACAACAGGTTTGTTTTTACTAAATTTATGCAACAGGTTGAGATGATTAGATAGCTGGAAAGGGGTTATGGGTTTGTTTATTGTTTACTGTTCATTGTTTATTTTATGTGTTGATTTCACTTAATTAAACATTGTATTATCTGATGTGTTTGAGTAGGATTCTTTCTTCCGGGAAGGATGGAAGTCACCTAAAGTATGTATGTTCAAGGAGACGTCTACACTTTTATTAAATGACTGGGATTAAATATCACTGATTCCTTACGCTGAGAAATGTACTACATTTACGACAGAAAAATAAATATTACATTTAGTGGGGTAACAGGAACAATCTATAGAGAAAAAGCTATCACATATTTGTAGGACATTGGTCTAGTAATGATACCAGGATAATTGTATCTAAGGATAGCGCATGTTCAATTAAGCATACATATACATTGATGTAGATTAAAACTAATGATTAATGATTTGAGGGAGTACAGTGGAATTATCATTGTTATCAGTTTTCATTTGTAGTTAACTTTTGGGTTTCTGTATCGGTGTAGTATAATGAGTGCTGACAAAGTGTTTTGTGTTTTTTCTTGGAAAATGGGGGTTTCATTGTCTCTCTTTGGAAAGTTTCCTGGGGCTATAATCTTGGGGAGAGTGAGTGAGATTGAGGCCGTAAACTACCAAATCGAAAAGGCCTGGCAAGTTTCTGTTTGTTTTTACCTTAGGGTTTGCAACACATAGTGTATAACTATTTGTTGGTGTTTTTAAAATACTATGTTTGATTTGTCTGTACTATTTCTTTTGGTTTTGGTGAGTTTTTTTGTCTTAGTACCAAGGTTTCTTAAAGGGGCACGCCACCGGTCCCTTTTCCCTTTTTGTTTCGTTTTGTCTTATTGGTTGCACCCTGTTTCGTTTCTTGATTTATGTCTATTTAAGCCTGTTAGGTCCGCCTAGGTTTGTGCGGGATTGTTACTCTGTTGGTTGTGGATGTGTTTGCGTGTTTGTTTTCTCCGGACTGTTTTGTCCTGTGTTTGGGCTGGTCTGTTTTGTGCCCCCTGTATTTTGGCGTGACTGTTTTGTGCTGGAGAATAAATATTACGATTACCGAACCCTCTGCTCTCTGCACCTGACTCCAACCCACCACTCCTAGTAAACTCTGACAGTAATTTGTGAAATTGATAATTATGATGAAGTTTTAAGTTCTTAGACATATTTGTAATTTGGACCAATGTGAAGAAAGACTAAGCATAGGCTTCCTTATGACTATTTTCCTATGACCATAAGGGTAAAATAATTTTTATTTGTGAAGTTTTTCAGAGTAGAGATTTTAATTTGAATATGTTATTTGAAATTTGTTTTATCTTTTGACCAGGATACGGTCCTTTGAGGGGAGGATACGGTCCTTTGAGGTTTGGATTTATATTTTTGGGGCGAAGGTGGGGTTATAAAAGATTGTTATAAGGTTAAATAAGGTTATTTCGGCTTAAGTAATGTTTAGTAACCTAGCTACATTTTATTTTCCCTTAGGCAATTAGCTGTTGTTGTATGTAGATGATATTTTTGTGTGAAATTTAACACAACAAGGCTGTAAAATGTATATTATAGTATTATCATATTTTTTTGTTGAATAAGGTTATAAAGTTAGCAAGAATACGTTTTAATTATGGTAAACCTATGTTAAGTATTTAGCACACATTTTAAGCCTGAAGGAGTAAGAATAAATGGGGAAAAGATTTTGGTCCATTCAACATCTGGACATCAGGTTTGTTGAAAGACTGTCTGCTCCATTGGTTCTAAAACATGAGAAGTTGGGAGGGCAGGCATGTATTCCAGTCCTTATCTCCAGGTTATGTCCAGTTAATCTGTTGGGAAGAGATACAATGACGCTGTTGAATGTGGCCTTCACCCCCACAGAAAGCCCGAGGCCATAAAAGGGATTACTCCCACCTTTGAAGAATTGGTAGAGGGGGGTGTAATTAGAGAAGGAGATTAAGCACAGTGCAATTCTCCAATATTCCCTGTAAAGAAAGCAGCCCGCAGAAACTTACAAAGAGTGAATCAAAGTGTAATACTTAGAGCTCCAAGTGTACCAGACCCACACACGTTGCTTAATCAATTGAAAACAGAAAATACCTATTTTTCTGTCTACCAATCTTACCAAAGTCACTGTTTAGATCAGTGAGTGCCACAGAACTGATGCTACAGGCGAAAGCATTTCGCTACACTCACATTAACATCTGCTAACCATGTGTATGTGACAAATAAAATTTGATTTGATTTGAAACCAAGATGAAATTTCAAACAGGAAATGCCCCAGATTTTGAAGGCGCTGTGTTCCAATGTCTCCTTATATGGCTGTGAATGTGCCAGGAATGAGCTTACACTTTCTGTCGTTTCCCCAAGGTGTCTGCAGTATTGTGACGTATTTGTAAGCATATCATTGGAAGATTGACCATAAGAGACTATATTTACCAGGTGCTCGCTTGGTGTCCTCCGTCGAAATTATTGCGTAATCTCCAGCTGCGTGTATTTTTCCATTTGCTTCAGAGGAGAAACCAAACTGCCACAAATGATTTATCATCGAATAGATATGTGAAAAACACCTTGAGGATTGATTCTAAACAACGTTTGCCATGTTTCTGTCGATATTATGGAGTTAATTTGGAAAAAGGTTTGGTGTTGTAATGACTGATTTTCTGGGTTTTTTCTTAGCCAAACGTGATGAACAAAACGAAGCGATTTCTCCTACACAAATAATCTGTTTGGAAAAACTGAACATTTGCTATCTAACTGAGAGTCTCCTCATTGATAACATCCGAAGTTCTTCAAAGGTAAATAATTTTATTTGAATGCTTTTCTTGTTTTTGTGAAAATGTTGCCTGCTGAATGCTAGGCTTAATGCTATGCTAGCTATCAATACTCTTACACAAATGCTTGTGTAGCTATGGTTGAAAAGCATATTTTGAAAATCTGAGATGACAGTGTTGTTAACAAAAGGCTAAGCTTGTGAGTGAATATATTTCTTTCATTTCATTTGCGATTTTCATGAATAGTTAACGTTGCGTTATGGTAATGAGCTTGAGGCTATGATTACGCTCCCGGATACGGGATTGCTCGACGCAAGACGTTAAGCAGGGGGACACGTCTGGCACTGCAGGATTTGAGTCCCTGGCCGCATAGTGTGTTACTGATGGTAGGCTTTGTTACTTTGGTCCCAGCTCTCTGCAGGTCATTCACTAGGTCCCCCCGTGTGGTTCTGGGATTTTTGCTCACCGTTCTTGTGATCATTTTGATCTTGCGTGGAGCCCCAGATCGAGGGAGATTATCAGTGGTCTTGTATGTCTTCCATTTCCTAATAATTGCTCCCACAGTTGATTTCTTCAAACCAAGCTGCTTACCTATTGCAGATTCAGTCTTCCCAACCTGGTGTAGGTCTACAATTTTGTTTATGGTGTCCTTTGACAGCTCTTTGGGCTTGGCCATAGTGGAGTTTGGAGTGTGACTGTTTGAGGTTGTGGACAGGTGTCTTTTATACTGATAACAAGTTCAAACAGATGCCATTAATATAGGTAATGAGTGGAGGACAGAGTAGCCTCTTATAGAAGAACCTCTAGTGACACCCCATCCCGGATCCGGGAGCGTTATCATCGACTGACACTAATTAGCATTACGCAACGGACATAAATATTACTAAAAAATATTCCTATTCATGAAAATCACAAGTGGAATATATTGAGACACAGCTTAGCCTTTTGTTAATCACCCTGTCATCTCAGATTTTCAAAATATGCTTTACAGCCAAAGCAAGACAAGCATTTGTGTAAGTTTATCGATAGCCTAGCATAGCATTATGTCCAGCTAGCTGCAGGTAACTTGGTCACAAAAATCAGAAAAGCAATCAAATTAAATCGTTTACCTTTGATGAGCTTCGGATGTTTTCACTCACGAGACTCCCAGTTAGATAGCCAATGTTCCTTTTTTCCAAAAAGATTATTTTTGTACGCGGAATAGCTCCGTTTGTCCTTCACGTTTGGCTGAGAAATCGACCGGAAATTGCGGTCAAGACAACGCCGAAAAATATTCCAAATTAGCTCCATAATATCGACAGAAACATGGCAAACGTTGTTTATAATCAATCCTCAATGTGTTTTTCAAATATCTATTCGATAATATATCCACCGGGACAATTGGTTTTTCAGTAGGACCGATTGGAAAAATGGCTACCTCTGTATTTTACGCGAGAATCACTCTGAGAGCCATCAGGTGACCACTTACACAATGTAGCCGCTTACGGGTATTCTTCAACATAAAGGCGTAAAACTATGTCACAATGCTATAGACACCTTGAGGAATACGTAGAAAAAGTAATCTGGTTGATAGCCCATTTACTGCTCAATAGGGGCGCATTGGAACGCAGAGCTTTCAAAACATGAGGCACTTCCGGATTGGATTTTTCTCAGGCTTTCGCCTGCAATATCAGTTCTGTTATACTCACAGACAATATTTTTACAGTTTTGGAAACTTTAGAGTGTTTTCTATCCTAAGCTGTATGCATATTCTAGCATCTTGTCCTGATAAAATATCATGTTTACTTTGGGAACGTTATTTTTCCAAAAATGAAAATACTGCCCCCAAGTCACAAGAGGTTAAAGAAGAAGTTACAGGTCTGTGAGAGCCAGAAATCTTGCTTGTTTTTAGGTGAACAAATACTTATTTTCCACCATAATTTGCAAATAAATGTATAAAAAATCCTACAATGTGATTTTCTGGATTTTTTTTCTTATTTTGTCTGTCATAGTTGAAGTGTACCTATAATGAAAATTACAGGCCTCTCTCATCTTTTTAAGTGGGAGAACTTGCACAATTGGTGGCTGACTAAATACTTTTTTGCCCCACTGTACCTTAGCAGAGCACATGAGAAGATTGTTTGTTAACCACACTCGTATGTCAAAGCTTTTGTGTCCCACAGGTGAATTACAGAAGATGATTCATTAAATCCAACCAGGAGACTGGGTGTGGATCCAATCCCTGAGGAGAAAAGACTGGAAGCAGTCCCATTGGAAAGGCCCATACCAGGTTGTGTTGGTAACTGCCTTTGCCGTTAGAATAGCTGAGAGAGCTACTTGGGACCACGTTACCCATGGCAAAAAGGTAGGAACACATACGAACACTACTGATCACATACAGAGTTAGGAGAAGAACCGAGTACCAACAGGGTTCGGCGGTTACCTCCTTAACGAAGATCCCCTATCCCGACCTTTCATTACTGTGTGTGCTCCTAGAGTGTGAGTATGGGGGGTTCCTAGCAGATAGACGAATGGCAGGAGAGGGTTGGCAGTTTTTGGGAATATGGGGGACCCTAAGCTGCATCATAGTACCAATAATCTTCCTAATTCATCCAGATCCACTACCAGTTGGTATAAATCGTACCGAATCTCTACCATTGTTGAGAGGCAAAAGACAAACTACTCAATATAAGGACAGCCAAAGAGGAGTGACATATAAAATAGGGGTTAGAAAGGGCAGAACGCAAGATTTCAGATAAGGGTACTAAATTTGACTAACGGGTGGGGTTACTGTTATAAGGAGATAACTGACGAAAACACCCCCTTATACCTGTGTCAAACAACTATGTCCACGTGTTCCTGGTCCCAGGTGTTTAAACACACATGGGGCAGGGAATATGAGAAGTACAGGATAATTGTTTTAACCTCACAGCCCCTATAACTGATGTGTGGTGGGCTTGTACCAACCAAGGAAGCATACGGCAGACACTACCAAAAGGGTGGGTAGGTACTTGCGCCCTGGTGTTATTGGCTCAACCAGTGAGGATTAGTCATCAACGACAAGTTGTGAGTAAAATGGACAGAAATAAGAGAAGTCTAGTCCTAGATGAAGGTAGCCCCATATGGATGGATTCCATAGGGATCCCTAGGGGAGTACCCGATGAATACAAGGCGTTGAATCAAATAGGGGAAGGGTTCACTACTACTTTCTTTTTGTGGGTTACAATAAATTAGAATGTGGATTGGATAAACTATATCTATTATAACCAACAAAGATTTGTTAATCAGACTAGGGATGCAGTAAGGGGATTCTCGACTCAGCTATCCACCACCTCCCTCCTGACCTGGCAAAATAGGCTGGCTCTCGATATGTTATTGGCAGAAAAGGGCGGGGTTTGTAGAATGGTGTGGAGTCGTTGCTGTACGTTAATTCCTAATAACACATCACCAGATGGGACAGTTACATGAGCTCTAGCAGGTTTAACGGTTCTAAGTGAAGAATGGGCTGAGAACTCAGGGGTTAATACATCTGTGACAGGGTGGTTTGATGAAATGTTATGCAAATGGAAAACCATAGTAGCTAACATCATGGGGGCTGCTATTGTTTGTATGGGTATGCTCGTATTATGTGGTTGTTGTCTTATTCCCTGTGTCCGAGGTTTGGTGAGCAAGGCATTGGGGAATGCAGTATCCCAGCAGATGGTGAGGTACGGGCCCATCCCAGAGTCCAAACAATGGGATGAACACAATAGATATCCGAACCTGGTGGACACTGCTGATCCATTCGATCCTGATGACCTACAATTGAATAAGACATTTCTTAGTTCTAATGTGTGAAGGATATAGTGAAAATCGAGAGAAGAATTATGACTGGAAGTAGTAATAGAACAAATCCCTGGCAATTATGTGTTATTACTGTAGATAGATTACATCTCTGTGTGCAATATTTAGTCAAAGGATAGAATAATGAGAAAGTTTAAAGGTAATGACTAAAGGATTCCACCCAAAATTGTATAACTGTGTGTAATGTGTTAGAATCCTAAGAATATAATCTGAGAATGTGTGTAGCTCTGTTAGAATTCTAGAACTAGGGCATTGTATTATTTTGTAGCTATGCAAGCAGGGTGAAGTTGTAAAACAGATAACAAGAAACTGTTAGAGGTTTTACAACCAGGAGGCCCCAATGGGGCGAGGAGAAGTGGAAGAATGTGACAAGATTGATAGTTCTGTGGTCAGTGGGAAAGACGTGTGTGTGTGTGTGTGTGTGTGTGTGTGTGTGTGTGTGTGTGTGTGTGTGTGTGTGTGTGTGTGTGTGTGTGTGTGTGTGTGTGTGTGTGTGTGTGTGTGTGCGTGCTTGTGTGTGTGTATAAAAGACTGGCTCTGCTTTTGGGGGGCAGAGCTCTCTGAATAAAGATATTTTACAGAATCTGAATCTTTGCCTAATTCTTATTAACCATAGCTTTACAACCTATGGGGAATTGGTCAAAGCTATACAATAGTTCAGTTAGAACATTAGGATAAAAAATTATTGTGACAGACTACCTCATCTCTATACCCTACATATACAATTACTGTATCTGTAAGGTCCCTCAGTTGAATTTCAAACACAAATTCAACCACAAAGAGGGGCACCTATTGGTACATGGGTAAAAAAAAAGCTGACATTGAATATACCTTTGAGCATAGTGAGGTTATCCATTACACTGGTGTATACATACACCCAATCACTACAAAGATAGAGAAGTCCTTCCTAACTCAGTTGCCAGAGAGGAAGGAAACCGCTCAGGGATTTCACTATGAGGCCAATGGTGACTTTATTAAACAGTTACAGGACCGTATTGTCTGTGAAAGGAGAAAACTGTGGATGGATCAACAACATTGTAGTTACTCCAGAATACTAACCTAAATGACAGAGTGAAAATAAGGAAGCCTGTACTGAATAAAAATATACAAAAACATGCATCCTGTTTGCAACAAGGCACTAAAGTAATATTGCAAAAAATGTGGCGAAGCAATACACTTTTTTTCCCTGAATACAAATTGTTATGTTTGGGGCAAATCCAATATAACACATTACTGAGTACCACTCTACATATTTTCAAGCATAGTGGTGGGTGCATCATGTTATGTGTATGCTTGTAATCAGGTTTTTAAAAAACGGAATGGAGCTCAGCACAGCCAAAATCCTAGTCTGTTCCTAGTTTCAGTCTGCTTTCCACCAGACAATGGGAGATGAATTCACTTTTCAGCAGGACAGAAAAACTAAGGTCAAATCGCCACTGGAGTTGCTTACCAAGAAAACAGTGAATGTTCCTGAAGGGCTGAGTTACAGTTTTGACTTAAATCTCCAGTACATGAACAACTATGGCAAGACCTGAAATTGGTTGTCTAGAAATGATCAACAACCAATTTGACAGAGCTTGAAGGAATGTGAAAAGAATAATGGGCAAAGGTTGCACAATCCAGGTGTGGAAAGCTCTTAGAGATTTACCCACGAAGACTCACAGCTGTAATCGCTGCCAAAGGCTCTTCTACAAAGTACTGACTAAGGGGTGTGAATACTTGTGTAAATCCAATATCTCTGTATTTCATTTTTAATACATTGACAAACATTTCTAAAAACATGTTTTCCCTTTGTCATTATGGGGTATTGTGTGTAGGTGGGTGAGAGAGAGAGAAAAAAATCATACATTTTGTGGTATAAGTCAAGGCATATGAATACTTTCTGAAGGCACTGTAGTGCAGTGATTCCTGACCCTGGTCCTTGAGGACCCCCAACAGTACAGAGATTGTAACCCTGGACAAGCACACCTGATTCAAATGGTCAACTAATCATCAAGCCCTCCAATGAGTTGAATGAGGTGTGTTTGTCCAGGGCTACAATTAAAATGTGTACTGTTGGGGGTACACAAGGACTAGGGTCGGAAAACACTGCTGTAGCTGATTGACTTCAATCAAGGGGAACTGCAGATAGAGAAATGGCTTATATCTGAACTGCTCACTCAGTCAGACATACAGAAGTCTCTGCTCAGCTCTAGAAAAATGGAAAAATGGTTGTGATACAAAGTCTTTTTTTACACAACCATTGTGGAGACGTTGCACAATGGTTGTGTAAAGGTTTCTATGCAGACCATACAGCAGATAAATATATCTGTGGTATTACAAATATAATGTCAAATATACAACCTGAGAGTTTACACAGCCAGGTTGCTTGGCATCTGATATTTCAGCAGAGGCAATTGAGATTCTAGAGATTCTACAGGTGATGGGAAACAAGTGTTACTCATGTCATTGTATAAATACTGTTATATTTTTGGTTACTTGGCGAAAATATTACATTTCCCTTGTAGAATGCAACCACCTCTATACAGAAATATCTTACTCTGTGAAAAACATGTGATCAGTAGTAATTCTTATTGCCCACTGTTAATTCTCCCAATACATACAGTACCAATCAAAAGTTTGGACACACCTACTCTTTCAAGGGTTGTTCTTTATTTTTTACTATTTTCTACATTGTAGAATAATAGTGAAGACATCAAAACTATGAAATAACACATGTGGAATCATCTGGAATGTGTGGAACTAAAAGAGTGTTAAACAATCCAAATATATGTTATATTTGAGATTCTTCAAAGTAGCCACCCTTTGCCTTGATGACAGCTTTGCACACTCTTGGCATTCTCTCAACCAGCTTCATGAGGTAGTCACCTAGAATGCATTTCAATTAACAAGTGTGCCTTGTTAAAAGTTCATTTGTGGAATTCCTTTCGTTCTTAATGAGTTTTAGCCAATCAGTTGTGTTGTGACACGGTAGGGGTGGTATACAGAAGATAGCCCTATTTGGTAAAAGACCAAGTCCATATTATGGCAAGAACAGCTCAAATAAGCAAAGAGAAATGACAGTACATCATTACTTTAAGACATGGAGGTCAGTCAATTCGGTCAAAAACCATCAAGCAATATGATGAAACTGTCTCTCATGAGGACTGCCACAGGAAAGGAAGACCCAGAGTTACCTCTGCTGCATAGGATAAGTTCATTAGAGTTACCAGCCTCAGAAATTGCAGCCCAAATAAATGCTTCACAGAGTTCAAATAACAGACACATCTCAACATCAACTGTTCATAGGAGACTGTATGAATCAGGCCTTCATTGTTGGATTGCACCAATAAGAGAAGAGACTTGCTAGGGCCAAGAAACACATGCATTGGAAATTAGACCGGTGGAAATTCGTCCTTTGGTCTGATGAGTCCAAATTAGAGATTTTTGGTTCCATCCGCCTTGTCTTTGTGAGACGCAGAGTAGGTTAACGGATGATCTCTGCATGTGTAGTTCCCATCGTGAAGCATGGAGGAGTAGGTGTGATGGTGTGGGGCTGCTTTGCGGGTGACTCTGTCCGTGATTTATTTAGAATTCTAGGCACACTTAACAAGCGTGGCTATCACAGCATTCTGCAGCGATACGCCATCCCATCTGGTTTGAGATTAGTGGGAATATAATTTATTTTCAACAGGACAATGACCCAACACACCTCCAGGTTGTGTAAGGGCTATTTGACCAAGAAGGAGAGTGATGGAGTGCTTTATCAGATTACCTGGCCTCCACAATCACCTGACCTCAACAAGTGCTCAGCATATGTGGGAACTCCTTCAAGACTGTTGGAAATGCAGTCCAGGTAAAGCTGGTTGAGAGAATGCCAAGAGTTTGCAAAGCTGTCATCAAGGCCAAGGGTGGCTACTTTGAAGAATCTAAAATCTCAAATATATTTAGATTTGTTTAACCCATTTTTGGTTACTACTTGATTCCATTTGTGTTATTTCAAATTTTTGACGTCTTCACTATTATTCTACAAAGTAGAAAATAAAGTAAAGAAAAACCCTTGAATGATTAAATCAAATCAAATCAAATCAAATGTATTTATATAGCCCTTCGTACATCAGCTGATATCTCAAAGTGCTGTACAGAAACCCAGCCTAAAACCCCAAACAGCAAGCAATGCAGGTGTAGAAGCACGGTGGCTAGGAAAAACTCCCTAGAAAGGCCAAAACCTAGGAAGAAACCTAGAGAGGAACCAGGCTATGTGGGGTGGCCAGTCCTCTTCTGGCTGTCCCGGGTGGAGATTATAACAGAACATGGCCAGGATGTTCAAATGTTCATAAATGACCAGCATGGTCGAATAATAATAAGGCAGAACAGTTGAAACTGGAGCAGCAGCACAGTCAGGTTAGGTGTGTCCATGATTAGGTGTGTCCAAACTTTTGTCTGGTACTGTATATAGAAAGACAGCAGGGGAACACTTGGAGAACAGAAATAGTCTGGAAATCTTTGTATCTTGAACAGGACTCAAAGGAACAATTGACTTTACATTGAGAAATTGGGCATGTTGACTTTGGGGATGAGAATGCCAGCTCGGAGGAAAACATAAGACAGAACAAAGCAACACGACTGGACAGGTGGTATAGTATAGTTGCAAGTGTCTTTTATTGTTTTTCAGACACCGTAGAGTACATAACCTAGAGAGAGCACAAAGGGAGTAGGGGTGTATGAGACGTGGAGTTCCTCTGGAGATCGAGGGAGAGACACCAGATCCAATGCAAAGTTGGGCAGAATGACTTGGTCTGAGCAAAGAAATTCAGTGGATCTGAGAAGGATAGTTTGATTAATTAGTAAATCATTCATGCACATCTTAAGTTGTTTGTAATATTAAAAACACTTTATACATTATTGTATTTTTTTGGCCTGTGGCATCTCACAAGGCGGATGGCTCTGAGTTGAGCCAGCTTCAGTTGGTGTTCAGTTCAGGAAGATTTGTCGTATGTTTTAGAATTTCTCACTCCATCTCTCGAAGACGCATGAAAATGCTTAAGTGTGTTTTTATTTATGTGTAAGCAGTAAATCCAAAATGGCTGAAGTCTTCTAAAACAAATTAAAAAGGTAGGAGAAGGGTTGGTTTCAATTGGTTTAACAATTCCAGACATTGCTCATTTCAAAACAAACAGATCAGTTATTTATAAATTAGCACACAAAAATCCCTTTTAACACATTTATCAAGGCTATTGATCAAACACGTTTTTGCTGTCGACAGACACTGACTGCACTGTACTGGCAGGATAATAAGTAACTCATATGTCTGTATACAGATACATCTGCTTTCCCAATGACAAATAAACTGCTTCATCTACAACAGTAAGAACAAATAGAAATTCAAACTAGAACACCTGCTTAGTAGTTCTCTTTAACCACCAAACTCTGGTTAAGTAAAATGTATCGCAACACCAACCACTGTCATAACATAGCTTTAATGTTCTTATAACTATTAGAATGAAAGAGTTGCTACAGAAGGTTGAGATAAGGTTGTATATTAAAGTTGGATTGCTTTTTAAATACTCTCAATTTCTGAATAAGACATCATCATCATCATCATCATAACAGCAATGTTTTACACCATTACAGAATAACATGGTTTGATTCAAATCGACTGTAATTGGCTGTAATACTAACACATTCTAAAAGGCTCTATTGGAATGAATTCAGTGAACACATTTTTTGAACAGTTTTGTTGAATCATGAATCTGAATCATAAATCTGGACAATAGTAATCAATGGGACCTCCCTGAGACGAAGACCACATTTGAACCTCAAACCGCATGGAGGAACAGAGAACACATGTTTATACCTGGAACACTGACAACGTACAGGTAACTGCCAAAATAAAGGAAACACCAACATAGTGTTTTAATGGGGTGTTGGGCCACCATGACCTGCCAGAACAGCTTTAATGTGCCTTGGCATAGATTCTACAACTCCATGAGAAATTCCATCATCTCCCATACGTGTTCAATTGGGTTGAGATCTGGTGACTGACACACGCACACACACACACCTTTAAACCCCCTATGCTCCTTTGAGACCCCTCTTTCAAAGTCACTGTGGTTCCTGGGTTAATTAGTCCAAAATAATGGGCAACTAGGCATTTTATATTATGACCCTAAGCATGACAGGGTTTTAATTGCTTAATTAACCAATGAACCACATCTGTTTGGAAGCATCTGCTTTCAATACACCTGCTTTCAATATACCTTATTGTGTTTCCTTTATTTTGGCAGTTACCTGTAGATCCCCTATTTAGGACTACTAGAGCTGCAGATAAATCAGTTCAGATTCAAATTGTAAACATTATGAAAACCTTTTACTATATTATATATAAAGCAACTTGTGCACCATGCCATTATGTTCAATGACATTGTACAAACTGTCATTATTATTGCCAACTTGTCCACCAAGGATATTATGTTACTGTGAGATTAGATGGGAATATATAGCATAGACCCACACATTATTATATTATTATACATTATTCTAAAGGGAAAAAAACAGTCTGAGGGCAAAATACATTTTAAAAATAAAATAAATTACTCATAAATAAGATTTAAAAAACAATACACTACTTATATATCAGTTCTCTTATACATATTCTATTTCAGGTAAATAAATTACAAAAAACACTTTATTACTCAAGCCAAAATGCCATTGAGAGTCTTCCTCTCTCTCTAACCACATACAACTAAAGCAAAAGCATAGTTAGCATGAAGTTGCAGGTCGTTCATTTCTTCATGCATTGAGGGGACTGTCCCTTTGCTGGATCCACATTTATTCTCGTCGACCATCGTCTTTAAAAGTACTGAGAATCTGTTGGTGTGAAATGCAGAATCTGTGGAATGTTGATTATCACATGGCCAAAATGACAAGAGTTCTGCAGAAGCCTTAAGTTGACAGGTGAGACAGATGCTGTGGAGCTGAAGCATTTAAAAAAAAACTTGCCCTCCTATTGTATGCTAGCAGGGCAACGGAGAGAGACAAAGATAGAGTGTGTGTGTGTGTGTGTGTGTGTGTGTGTGTGTGTGTGTGTGTGTGTGTGTGTGTGTGTGTGTGTGTGTGTGTGTGTGTGTGTGTGTGTGTTTGTGTGGTAGAGAGAGAAAGCAGGGCAGAGGCAGAAAAATTGGGGCAAGCTGAACACAGCTTGTCTGACATCAATCAAATGGTTTGTTTTGTTCTTCAAGATTCACTGGACACATATCTGATTCTTCAGGCTGAAAGAGAAAGAACGAGAGAGAGAGAGAGAGATAGAAGGAAATAAAGAGTGGGGATAGAGAGAGGGTGAGAGAAAGAGAGCGGGTGGGAGAGAGAGAGGGAGTGAGAGAGAGATGTTATTGTTATGCAAAGGTAAAAAGTCAAATATATCTCAAGCAATCAAATAAACCAACGGTGAAGATGAAATTATCCTGATAAGATCGATAATAAAATATCAACGATAAGGAGACCATCTACAGAACAACCAGGAGAAGAGGGCAGTTAAAGTATAAGGAGGTCTAAACAGCCTTGGCTTCTCTGGACTGAACATAAAACCTTCCTCGCTACGCTTTCTCATTTCTGTCTCCTATACTTCACGTACCGCATGACTTTATGCTCTAGTTTGTCATGTGCTCAACAAAGCACCCGGAGCTTGATAATGACACTTAGAGTGGCCAACAGCTAATCTCCTTTCTGTTGTGATTGAAGAGGTGCGGAAAGCCAGG
Organism: Oncorhynchus kisutch; assembly: GCF_002021735.2. Lineage (NCBI taxonomy): Eukaryota > Metazoa > Chordata > Actinopteri > Salmoniformes > Salmonidae > Oncorhynchus > Oncorhynchus kisutch. The sequence continues at coordinate 37,915,623 of NC_034176.2, forward strand.
TTTTATAGCATGTCCAGGACATCGCCACATCGACTTAAGGTCTTATCTAATGGTTTGTCATCACACAATCACCGTCGGAGACGCCTCTCCCAGTTCTCTCCCGGTCTTGGATAAATTATACTGACGGTCCCCTCACTTAATACAGGGATGACTGTTCTCAAAACATGACAACCAATTCACATCTAATAGTCAGACGTGCTATAGATAGTCTTACAGAAGAAAAAAGGAGGAGTGTGTGTGTTGCAGCGTGGCTGCGAGTGTGCCAAAACATGGCTATTTACTAACATAACGTAAGCACACGCGTTGTAACTGCCGTCGTTAATGCAGTGAAGGTCTGATGATGTTTTGGACACTTTTGGTGTGTGTGTGTAGATGTAGATTAGATTCCACCAAGGTAATATACAGAGAACGATACACAGTTAGGTGTGTCATTTATGGGAACAGTAGTTAATGTGCAGGTGTAACCTATTGCTTATTTTGAGCCAATAGATTACTAAAACAGTTTTCTTAACCCTCATTGGCTCTTGCACTGTAGGTTACACAGTAGTTAATGTGCAAGCATTATTTGTTCAAATAATTGATTCCCTGACTTGCATTTAGGGGTCTCTATGTTGACTCCAGGTAAATGTAGCAGAGGGAGTAAACAGTGTGCCGTGTAAAATGAACATCCTGCTGAATGATTCTCTAGAGGACTAGAGCAGCAGCAGTAGAGCAGGCCCCATCCAGTCACATTAGTTCGGAATAATTCCACCATAAAAGGCTAATGTATCAGACCTGCATAGGCCTTAGTCCACACACGCACACTGAAGCACCCACACACATCAGCACCCTCACACACACACAAGTGCATGTACCCGAACAGCGGCATGCAGAGCAGATGTAGACACAGGCACTTGCAGACACAGGCGCGCGCACACACACACACACACACACAGACACACAATAATACAAGCAGAGGGGAGGCAGGGGATTGAAACGGATGAGTAAGATTAATGCAACATTCACTGTGCTAAGGTGAGAAAAGAAGCAGCATTGAAAGGTCTCTCTTTGGAGACAGAAAACAGTTCCACCAAACAGAGGAAAATGAACATATTCTCAGCACGCCAGCAGATCTGAATGTATTCCACTCAAAGGCCAGGCGTATGTAGCATTTTGTTTTCATTAGAGAGGTTCTCTTGATTGACGGAGCCTTTCACTCGTATGAATGCGGCTCATCCACCTATTTTACATCACTTTAAAACCTGACTAACTACAACATATTCCGGATCAGTTTTTCATAATTCCACAAGTGAAAACATGCAGCCGTGATTTTGTAGGCTAAATGATGTCACATGAGAAATTTGAATTTGCTGTTCAGTTCAAACACAGTGTATACACATCCAGAGAGTTAAATGTGTTCGTTTTTGGTATAAAACCCAACGTTGCACTCAATAAACAATGTGTGCATCAAACACCGTGCAGGTACGTATTTATTTTTCAACCTATGTTCAGATATTATAGTTTCTCTTCGCTTTGGACTCAGTACTAATGGAGCATAGTTCAATTGGTCTAATTAACTACATAATTACAGAGTACAATAATTAGACAACTGATAGTGTACTGATAGCCTAAAAGCAGATGGGTCTCAGAGATAGAAGTAAACAGTAACCAGCTGAGTAAATCAAGAGAACACAATCCAACCAAGTCTCAATGCAAAACTATATAGTCCCCGTAGGAGACAACCTTATCCAAGAACCATTCTGACATTTTAGATGAAAACATATTTCAGCTGATTTGATCAGTTGACAGAAGCCCAGCCAAGAAAGGCCACTCTGTGATGGGTCTAAAAAGGGTCCTGTGTTGTTAGTGGCAACAGCTACTATAGAGTCACCTGCCGCCCTCCAAAAAAACACATAGTGTGTCTAAGCCTCCTGCTGATGGAGCTGCTACTGACTGCTGTCCTCTCCATCAGAATGACAGCTTTTAAAGATGCATCCTCCCAAAACTGACAGCAGGAAAAGCTTTTAGGAGCGCAGTGAGACTATATGCGCAGCTTCCAGCCCTCCATTCGATCTTAACCCCCTCTCCACTACCACATCCTTCAAGTCAGTCAGAGACAGGAAAATTACATTTTCCAGGAGCAATATCAAGCCTCCCCTATTTTCCCTCTCAAGGCAAACTGCCTCATAATGAATTTACCGTGAAGCGAGTGCAAGTTACATAGTTTCGCTGGGTGCAATGGCAAACAGAAACCACACCATCTGAGTGCAATGACCTTAACCGCGTGGTGGCGAACACACAACTTATGTATTCATAAAGTGTGTGACAAATTCTGTCAGCACATTACTCTGGTGGAGGCATTAACCATGCATTATTTATCTTCATGCCTATATTTCACATGGACATTCTCAGTCCCTTTGAAGTTAATTCCCCCCCGTGATAAAATGCCTCCCTTCTTCTTACTATGTTGCAGCTTATGATACTCCTGGTTTTGTTGCTATATAGAAGAACAAGTTGCCCGTCCAAAACAATTTCAGTCTACAAAACTGCATCAGTCCTCCAGATTTGTACAGTACACCGGCAAGTTATATCATAATAAATGCTGTAAAATAAATATTCCATATCCTCCCTTTTAGATGGTAGACCCATAAGATGTCCACATTGAACATCACACACACGTTCTTAATGTGTTTCCCCTCTGGTCAATTTATGGTAAAGCGTGGAGAGAAAGAATGTCAGCTTGGATTAGCAGGTGAGCTGGTATAGACCGATCTCATTTGGGATAGACCATGTGTCTATTCTGCAGCAAATACTGGGCCCCTAGCTATCTCCTTCTCAGTGTGCATTGGGAATTAATTAGGAAGTCAATGAGGAAATGAGGCTGAATCATAAGAGTCGAGTGGCCGCCGTTTGGACTGTTGAATGTCTCTGTGGCTTTGCCTCTTTCATGCTTTGTACTTCAATCTCTCCTGTTTGATGGTATGCCCTCAAGCTGCCCCCGCCTGCTCGTTGATATCTAACTTTTACAGAGCTGTAAAGCAGTTTCTAAACCTCCCTCCACTGAGCTTCTAATCGGTGCATCTCACCAACACCGGGCAGTGCCAAGCGAGAGGGCCTCAGCGGAGCCCCCACTGAGCATGATTATAAATCATGAAGCCACCACACAGGGGATGATCACTGGAGAAAGATGGGTTTGGAAATAACCTCCCCTCCTCCTCTTCCTCTTCCCGCTGGCGCTCAAGCTGTTTTCTGCTCCGGCACACAATGCATTGTAGTTGGTCAATATTTTAGCATTCCAACACCTTCATAAAAAACAAACCCAAAGTCACTACTCTACTTCCCAGTGCTGGAAGCAGTCAGCAGCCTCATCCTCAGACGGCCATCAATTGCCTCTGCCACCCTTCCAGGCATTTCTGCAGCTGCTAAGCAGCAGTTCGATACGGTTGCCAGATTTATGTTGGTAAAGTGTTCTCTCCAGGACTGTCCATATGGTCGTTTATGCTGCCATTGAGACAGGGTCTGTTGTCTGTCCAAATAAATAGCCTACTGCTCATATTTTCACCCACCCTATTTTATCAGTTCTGCAAATACTCTGCAGTTGCACTGTCAGTCTCAACATATTTCTGCAATGATGTCTAATGCCTGCAACCAGCAGATTCACATTCCTAGCCTATAAACCTTTGAACAGACTGAAATGCTCTTGCATTTTAATGAGATGGAATGTCAATCCTGATTAAGGAGCGTTTTCCGCTTTGAAGACACATGCAAGCTTACACAGTGCCTTCAGAAAGTATTCATACCCCTTCACTTATTCCACATGTTGTTGCGTTACAGCCTGAATTTAAAATGGATGAAATTGTTGTGGTTCTTTTGCCATCTACAGACAATACCTTGAAATGACGAAGCAAAACTTGGTTTTAGAAATGTTAGCAAATGTATTTAAAATTAAATACGGAAATATCTCATTTAGACAAGTATTCACACCACTTTGCTATGACACTCCAAGTTGAGCTCAGTTGCATCCAATTTCCATTGGTCATCCTTGAGATGTCACTACAACTTGATATGGATCCACCTGTGGCCAATTCAATTGTTCGGACAGGATTTAGAAAGAAACACGCCTGTCTATATTAGGTCGCACAGTTGACAGTGCATGTCAGAGTAGAAGCTATACCATGAAGTCCAAGAAACTGTCCGTAGATCTCGAGATAGAATTGTGATGAACCATATATCTGGGGAAGGGTATGAACCAATTTCTAGAGTGTTTAAAGTTTCCAAGAACACAGTGGTCTCCATCATTGGGAAATGATCAAAATATGGTACTACCGAGACTCTGCCTAGAGCTGGCCGACCAAACTGAGCAACCGGTCAAGAAAGACCTTGGTCAGGGAGGTAACCAAGAACCCAATGACCACTCTGACAGAACTACAGAGTTCCTTGGCTGAGCTGGAAGAACCTGCCAGAATTTTCAAAAAGGCACCTGAAAGACTCTGAGAGCACAAGGCACAAATATTCTGTGGTCTGATGAGACTAAAATTGAAACCTTTGGCCAAAATGCAAAGCACTATGTCTGGACACCATCCCTACCGTGAAGCATGGTGGTGATAGCAACATGCTAAATTGGTTGCTTTTTAGCGGCAAGGACTGGGAGACTGGAAAGCATACAGGGAACAATGAATGGAGCCATATAGAGGCAAATCATTGATGAATGAACCTGCTTCAGAGTGCAAACAACCTTAGACTGGGACAAATACTTACGTTCCAACAGGACAGTGACCCCAAACATACAGCCAAAGCAACTCTGGAATGGATTCAGAACAATAATGTGAAAGTCCTTGAGTGGCCCAGCCAAAGCCCAGACTTGAATCCCATTGAAAATCTGTGGAAAGACTTGAAGATTGCTGTACTATGTCTGTACTTCATTTTCAATAAATGTGCAAACATTTCTAAAAAACAATTTGTCATTATGGGGTATTGTGTGTAGATGGGTGAGATTTATTTTTTAAATCAGTCTGTAACACAACAAAATGTGGAATACGTCAAGGGGTATGAATACTTTCTGAAGTCACTGTAAATATGCATGTGCTGCTGCTATAGCTCTTATGAATGTGTGCGTGAAGGATTTGAGGAGCAGGTCTTTCAGTCTGACAATGTGACTCTAAGTGTTTGGGGATTTGTGGCACGCATCATTGTGTCTCATGGGGATGTGTTCCTCTCTGGGCAATCCTCTACTGACTGACTGTCATGCAAGAGAGAGAGGGGGGGGGGGGGGGGGAGAGAGAGAGTGGCAGAAGGGGTTGGGGCAGCAGTAAGAGAGGGGGAGAGAGAGTGAGTGTAATGCTTACTGTTCATTTTCTATTGTTTATTATCTATTTCACTTGCTTTGGCAATGTAAATATATGTTTGACATGCCAATAAAGCCCCTTAAGGGAGGGAGGGAGGGAGGGAGGGAGGGAGGGAGGGAGGGAGGGAGGGAGGGAGGGGAGGGAGGGGAGGGAGGGGAGGGAGGGAGGGAGGGAGGGAGGGAGGGAGGGAGGAGGGAGAAAGGGTTGGGGCAGCAGTAAGAGGGGGAGAGAGAGAGAGAGTGAGAGAGAGAGCGAGAGGGGGGACAGCAGTAAGAGGGGGAGAGAGAGGGGGGGGGGCAGCAGTAAGAGGGGGAGAGAGAGAGAGGGGGGGCAGCAGTAAGAGGGGGAGAGAGAGAGAGAGAGAGAGAGAGAGAGAGAGAGAGAGAGAGGGGGGTGGGCAGCAGTAAGAGGGGGAGAGAGAGAGAGAGGGGGCAGCAGTAAGAGGGGGAGAGAGAGAGAGAGAGAGAGAGAGAGAGAGAGAGAGAGAAGAGAGAGAGAGAGAGAGAGAGAGGCGGGGACAGAGTAAGGGTGCCTCTCAATTAATCCATCAAAGTCTAGAATACTGTATTTTCATGTCGCCCCATAAATAGAAGGCTGAAATTGAAGTTTCCTAGGTAAAAAAATTGACCTTTCATGTACAAACACACATAACTGCCTTTCACACATCCTACAGTTCTATATGTCTGCGTGACATTACCTTTGTATTGAGAATGATGGCCTTGACTGATGTTAATAATGCCAAGCTGAGACTGTAAAGAAGACTAATATTAGTCTGTTATAACTTGGGGTTGTTTGTTCTCTGGAAAAAAGCTCATATTCTGCCAAAAAGAATATAAGGCCTCTATTGTTTTATACATAAAAAAGTCCCCCACCCTTTTTTCTTTTTGCACTGTTCTTGAGTGTGAATGAATCATTTTTATTTTCTAAGACAAGGGAATAAAGGTTTCCTTTGTGAACAGAGGATCAGAAATGACAAAACAGTGATGATTGTGTTTGTGTGGAAAGTGGGACAAGATACTGGTGGTAAATTGGTCGTCACAGTGCAAAGAAAGAGGAGGAATGGAGGAGAGGTAGAATTCAAAGAGATGTCAGACAGGGTGGTCTGTCACCAGGGAAGTGTGGGGTGTGTGAGTACACTGAGTAGCAAGTGTGCTGGGGGGGGGTCTGGATAAAAGCATACCTACCCACCACCTCGATCTTTGTGACCGCGGGGGACAGGGGAAATGGGGAAAGAGAGTATCAGTATGTGTGACTAGGGAGAAGCAGGTGGGAGAGGACACCCAAACACTGCCACTCTCATACTGTTCCATTCTGTTTCATGTCCCAGGCTCAGTACAGCACAAGGCACCAGGATAAACAGAATAAATCAAGCCTCCTTTGTTTGTCAGTTTTAACGGCTGGATTTGAGCTGTTGAATGCGTTAGGTTTTATGGCCACGGTAGATAGCAGAGGACACACAGACTACACACAGTAAACACACAGACTACACACAGTCAACACACAGACACAGTAAACCCCTTTCCCCTGTCACAAAAACATACAGTCACTTCAGTGGAATACCGACCCAAGCATAACATCTACACCAAGTCAGTCTGCTATACTGTGTCACTAATCAACTCAAAGACATCTACATAGACCAGATGAAACTACGCCTGCAAAAGTCTAAATCCTGTCTGTTTTATACATGACATTACAAGCACAGAGAGGAAATCCCCAGTGGAAACAAAAAACAAAAAAAAGAGGTTCATAATATTTCAACCTCAATCTAAAAAGAGGTAAATCTCATGAATTATTGAAACGTCATTCCACAATGTGAATTCCCATTGTGAAAACACCACGCAGTGAGCATGGCTGCCACAGCTGCAGTAGCAGGCCAACCAATTGTCTTGAATCTCAGAGATATACAGCACAGTGAGTCCCAAAGGGCACCCTATTCCCTATATAGTGCACTACTTTTGACAAGAGACAGGCCCTGCTCAACAGTAGTGCACTGCATAGGGAGTCTGGTCCCATTTGGGAAACACCCTATACAGTTAGATGTATGGATTATTGTTAGGCTGAATAATTGTTTTATTTCACATAATCGTCTGACTGGTGCCACATGTTGGAATGGCTGGTGTGTCAAACCCGAGAGGTGAACCATCCATCACATCATATATTAATCAGCTTTCTCTCTTTCTGTGGACGGTCGGTTGAGTCCACACGGGAAACGAGAGCAGCAATAGCAAATCACTGCACCAACGTTCAAACTGCCAGACTCATCCTCCCACCCGCCGCAGACTCATTCGTGAGTACTGGGTGTGAGAACGCAGCGTATAATGTCTTTCTGCATACTATTAGTACGTGAGTGTGTGGTTGTGTGTGTGGGGGGGGGGGACGAGGTATGGTGGAGAGAGCTAGGGGGAGAGAACAGGGAAGAGTGCAGGCGAGCAGCAGGGAATGGGGGTGGTTGGGCGTTGATGGTTGGGTGTTGATGGATGATGTGCCAAGAGATCGGTGGTAACTAGGCAGTCTGCTTGACTTGACCTATTGATAGTGGAGCAGTGAAGGAGCACAGGGCTAAGGGATGGGTCTCGCTCCCACAACGGTCCCCCCCCCTCACCTCGTAACGCTATTACAGCCATGTTGTGTTCCGGACTCGTGTTTCCCAGACTGGTCTCTCTGCGTCTCTATGTCTATCTCTGGCGGTGGAGGATAACATTACATAGCAAAGACCATTTCAGGTTTCTCTTAACGCACAACTACAGACTCTGACTGTGGCCCTAAGCAACAACTACACAGCCCCCACAATCACAGGTGGCCAGCGGCACCTTAATTGGGAAGGATGGGCTCATAGTAATGGTTAGATGGTTTCCATGTGGTTTCCATGTGTTTGATACCACTCCACTCACTCCATTCCAGTCATAATTATGAGCCGTCCTCCACTAAGCAGCCTCCTGTGCCCACAATCTATCATGACATTCATATGTTGATATTGTTGTTAAGGTGAACACAACACATAAAAGCCTGTTTACAGCTTGTCTGAATATGATCTAGGTTGGAACAATGTTAGTGGTGGGTCACCGCCAAAGAGGCTTGTAATCTTACTTAGCAGGAAATGTAACAATAAGTCATGTGTAAGTATGGGAGTGGTTACTGTACTGTATGATAGAACTTGGGCTCCAGTGACAGATAAGAGAAAGAGCCTCCTCCTCCTCTTCTCCTGTCCTGAACTAGATGTCCAATTGGTTCCCTCACAGTTTCTCCTTCGTTCACACTGACCAGCCAGCCAGCCAACATCCATCATGTCCAGGATCCCCTGGCTGGTCAGCCATACCCTGGCTGGTCTGGGGAGGAGAGGGGACCTCAGTCAGCTCATACAACCAGGCTGTCAGCGCGTTATTTCTGTCTCAGCAGACAGGACCAGGCTAAAAGACTACTTCTTATGCCATCACATGGAAGGACAGATTATGTGAAGAAGCTAGTTCTTAAACACAGGATGTCTGCTTCCCATGTGACACCCAATTCTTTATATAGTGCAATACTTTTGACTGGGGCCCATAGGGATCTGGTAACAAGTAGTGCACTAGGGAATAGGGTGCCATTTGGGACAACCAGGTACAGCGCTGCTGTTTGGCTCAATTGAAGCGCAGGACAACGGGAGAAATACTTGGACAGAGAAAAGAGAAACATGTCAGACAGCCAAATTAGTGAATCAAAGGAAGACCTCAATTTGTGGCATACTTTCCGCTTTGGATTCCAGCAGGGGCTGTTGTACTGTTGTAGAAAGGGCTTGTTAGTCTAGTATTGATCACACATCTCATTAGTAAGCACACTGTGAATGGGTCATGGCTCCACTCAAAATTGAATATCCTCACTGAAGTTCTTGGACTTGGTTCAAGTTAGCTACACAGAGTTCAGTCATCTTTGCTTGCGGGTATCAATTTGTGATGAGAGTGGGGAGGTCGATATGACCCCTACGTAACCTAACTTTACTCAATCTGACCTGACCCGACTTCATGCAATTCACTAGGAATTGCCGGGAACCTCACGATACAATATTATCACGATACTTACAGTAGGTGCCAATACGATATCTATTGCGAGTCTCACGATTGCAATTCGATGTTCCAAAAGTATTGCTCACCACATGTCTGCTACAAAGGGACAAGAGAGAGCCATAACAAATCAGGCATGGAAATAAAAGTGCTGAAAACAAAATGTAAAAAGATGACGGGGAACAATATAATATCCCGATATGTAACTGTATTGATTTTTTCATCAAACCATCAAAGCACAATAAAGGAACTATACCATCAAAATCATAAAATGCACCACTGCTTTCATATTAACTAGCATCTTATTTTTGGTCGAGCTACGATGTAGGACACAAGAGACACACAACAATAACATCTCTGCCCTCTGCGCACAGGGAGGGAGGGAGGGAGGAAGAGAGAGAGAGAGAGAGAGAGAGAGAGAGAGAGAGAGAGAGAGAGAGAGAGAGAGAGAGAGAGAGAGAGAGAGAGAGAGAGAGAGAGAGAGAGAGAGAGAGAGAGAGAGAGAGAGAGAGAGAGAGAGAGAGAGAGAGAGAGGAAGAGAGAGAGAGTGAAAGAGAGAGAGAGAGAGAGAGAGAGAGAGAGAGAGAGAGAGAGAGAGAGAGAGAGAGAGAGAGAGTGGAAGAGAGAGAGAGAGTGGAAGAGAGAGAGAGTGAAAGAGAGAGAGAGAGAATTCCTAAGGAGATGTCTTTAATCTATCTGGATAAACTAGCATAAAGCAATGACCTAAATACACCCATCACACTGTAGGCAGTGTGAAGCCACCCGGGCTGACTGGAGGGTGTTGAGGTCTGGAGAAAGAGAGAGAGAGCGCGAGAGAGGGGAAGTGAGAGAAAGAGAGAGAAAGAGAGGAAGTGAGAAAGAGGGAGAGTGACAAAGAGTGTGTTGAGAGAAAGAGAGGAAAGAGGTTGCTCTGGGCTGCTGGGGGTGGACGGTTGGATCTGCCTGTGTGGAAAGCCACTAGCTCCAATGAGGCAGTGTGGTGAAGCATGACTAAAGTGCAGGGCTGTTAAACGGTATGTCACGTCTCCTGATGTCTGCATCCCTGTGGAGTGTGGACACGTGCGGGCAGATGGGCCAACAGGGGGAATTAATTCCAGGACATGCACCACAGAAAGCTCATCAATTCACACCTACGGGCCAGGCTGCGCTGTGCTGGGCCCACAACCAGCCCATCCTCTGACCTACCTAACTACCTATCTACTACTGTTTCTGGACAAAAACAGTGTGTTTAACTCTGAACACTGGATGTTGGTTGGTGTTTTAGAATGACCTGCTTGAGTTGGGGTGTTTCTCAATATGCATACTACCGTGCTCCACACTCTAATGCTCCAAGTGCATTCTCAGAGGACGTTCTCTTGAGTATGTCCTTGTGAGGACGAGAAGGTGGAGAACGCATCAAACATTACATTTGAGAAGCACTCGCACTCCCCGACTGTATATCACGCAGCATCTCCCCATTCACTGAACTTTCATCCAGCCAGGACAATGGCAACAATAGAGACAAAACAAGATATACACAAAGCAAACGTTTTACTTCTAGCTACATGTGAATCGTAATAATGTAGGTAACAGGCAGAAAATGACCTTAAACCAATGTTATCCAAGGTAGATGTCAATTATTCGTGGGTAGCTAGCTAACTATTCATTGTGGCTATCTTGCTAGCTAACAGTAGTAAAAAAAAGAAGAAAAGAAGGGGGATACCTAGTCAGTTGTACAACTGAATGCATCTTCAGCATTTAACCCAACCCCTCTGAATCAGTGAGGCGTGGGGGGCTGCCATAATCAACATCCACATTTCAGGCACCAAGGGAACAGATTTTGTTTACCTTGTCGGCTCGGGAATTCGATCCAGCAACCTTTTGGTTACTGACCCAACGCTCTAACCACTAGGCTGCCCTAGCTAGCCAGTTAGCTCTATTGACTTACCATGGGCTTGCGACCTACGAACACCACAGTAGGTATTGTAGGTAGGTAACATGCCAAAATTTACGTATCAAGCTAAAATATTGTAGTCGGGCAACATATGAGATATGAATAGGCAACATTTCATTCTGAAGTTGGAGTGTATTTTCTCTCGCTTCAGGACAAATAATGGCAACCATTGATTTCAAGAAAATATGCGTCATTTCTTACGTGGTTGCATTATATTTCTTTGCATACTTTTCATTGAAGCGTGTATCGATGCATGCTTCAAAATATGTACCAACGGAGTACACATTTGATAAGTACCCTCTGTGCTCCATTTTGCATACTTTGATTTGGACAAATACTCTGACCCTCCCATGCTCCAATTTGTGTGCTCGGAGCACGGTAGTATGCATTTTGAGAAACACCCTTGGTGTTAGTTGTGTGTGTTGGTTGTGTATAATTGCCAGTTGTTTGAGTTAGATAGTTGTGTAAGTGTGTTTGCATTTTAGTTGTGTATTAGCGGTAGATGTTTGACTTAGATGGTTGTTTGTTTGTTTGTGTGTGTGTGTGTGTGTGCATTTTAGTTGTGCATTAGCGCTAGTTGTTTGTTCTCTCTGATGATCACAGCCTGATGGAGCTAGCCCGGGCTCTGGGTGTTTGTTTGTGTCTACAGTACAGCAAGCGCTTGTTGAATCTGGGTGCCACTCCCGCAGGCACCACGGCATTGGCCACCAATTAGCAGCAGCAATGTGAAAGAAGTGAAAAAATGGCTCAATTAGAATCGTTTTCCCTACTCAAAAACTAATTGCTTTCAATAAGTCTGAACTTAAGTGGAAAAAGATACAAAGACGCCCGAAGCCAGAAGAGGGACTCCCCCTCTATCTAATATTTTGCTTACTCAGTCTTCAAAATCTCTCACATCATCTATAGCTGCATACATTCTATCTATTCTAGCTATAGCTATGGCTGAAAGTGCCAATTGATTTTCAGTGGCATATATTCCTAAACCAAACGCGGTATAATTTACAGTACCAGTCAAAAGTTTGGACACACCTACTCATTCAAGGGTTTTACCTTAGTTTTACTATTTTCTACGTTGTAGTGAAGACATCAAAACTATGAAATAACACATATTGAATCATGTAGTAACTAAAAAAGTGTTAAACAAATCAAACCACCATTTGCCTTGATGACAGCTTTGCACACTCTTGGTATTCTCTCAACCAGCTTCACCTGGAACGCTTTTCCAACGGTCTTGAAGGAGTTCCCACATATGCTGAGCATTTGTTGGATGCTTTTCCTTCACATTGCAGTCCAACTCATCCCAAACCATCTCAATTGGGTTGAGGTTGGGTGATTGTGGAGGCCAGGTCATCTGATGCAGCACTCCATCACTCCCCTTCTTGGTCAAATAGCCTTACACAGCCTGGAGGTGTGTTGGGTCATTGTCCTGTTGAAAAAAAAATGATAGGGGGACTAAGTGCAAACCAGATGGGATGGCGTATCACTGCAGAATGCTGTGGTCGCCATGCTGCTTGAGTGTGCCTTGAATTCTAAATAAATCACTGACAGTGTCAACAGCAAAGCACCCCCACACATCACACCTCCTCCTCCATGCTTCACGGCGGGAACCACACATGCAGAGATCATACATTTACCTACATCTCACAAAGACACGGCGATAGGAACCAAAAATCTCTAATTCGGACTCATCAGACCAAAGGAAGAATGAAGTCGTTAGGGGTGGCTGCCGTTTTACGGGCTCCTAACCAACTGTGCTCTTTTGTTAATTTTTTTGTGATATTTATTTTGTACATGATGTTGCTGCTACAATCTCTTATGACCGGAAATAACCTCTGTACATCAGAACAGCAATTACTCACCTCGAACTGGACAAAGATTTTTTTCTGTAATGAGTCAGACACAAAGGATATACTGCTTTCTCGGGAACGGGCCCAAATCCCTGTCATTTGCGTGTAGAAAAGACAGAGAAAAGGGGAGCAGAGGTCAGGCTGCCTTCTGAGAATTCGTAGCCATGTGAGTAAACCTCCACTACCATAAGTTCCATTGGCCAACATGCAATCATTGGAAAACAAAATGGATGACATACAATCAAGACAATCCGACCAACGGGACAATAAAAACTGAAATACAGTAAAGTATTTGATACACTGCCGATTTTGCAGGTTTTCCTACTTACAAAGCATGTAGAGGTCTGTAATTTTTATCATAGGTACACTTCAACTGTGAGAGACGGAATCTGAAACAAAAATCCAGAAAATCACATTATATGATTTTTAAGTAATTACTACTACAACTGCTCTGACGCTCATCGGATGTGGCAGGGCTTGAAAACTATTATGGACTACAAAGGGAAACCAAGCCGTGAGCTGCCCAGTGACGCGAGCCTTCCAGATGAGCTAAATGCCTGTTATGCTCTTTTCGAGGCAAGCAACACCAAAGCATGCATGAAAACACCAGCTGTTCCGGACGACTGCATGACAATGCTCTCAGTAGCCGAGCAAGACTTTTAAACAGGTCAACATTCACAAAGCCGTGGGGCCAGACGGATTACCAGGATGTGTCCTCAAAGCATGTGCGGACCAACTGGCAAGTGTCTTTACTGACATTTTCAACCTCTCCTGGCTGAGTCTGTAATACCTACACGTTTCAAACAGACCACCATAGTCCATGTGCCCAATGCTTAAATGATTACCGACCCGTAGCACTCACGTCGGTAGCCATGAAGTGCTTTGAAAGGCAGGTCAAAGCTGACATCAACAGCATCATCCCGGATACCCTAGACCAACTCCAATTCGCATACCGCCCCAACAGATCCACAGATGACGCAATCTCAATCACACTCCACACTGCCCTTTCCCACCTGGACAAAAGTAACACCTATGTGAGAATGCTGTTCATTGACTACAGCTCAGATTTCAACACCATAGTGCCAATGGAGCTCATCAATAAATTAAGGACCCTGGGACTAAACACCTCCCTCTGCAACTGGATCCTGGACTTCCTGACGGGCAGCCCCCAGGTGGTAAGGGAAGCCACGCTGATCCTCAACACTGGGGCCCGTCAGGAGTGCGTGCTTAGTCCCTTCCTGTACTACCTGTTCACACAATACTGAGTGGCCAAACACGTCTCCAACACCTTCATTAAACTTGCTGACCACACAACAGTGGTAGGCCTGATCACCGAAAATGACGAGACAGCCTATAGGGAGGAGGTCAGAGACCTGGCAGTGTGGTGTCAGGACAACAACCTCTCCCTCAATGTGAGCAAGACAAAGGAGATGATCATGGTCTTCAGGAAAACGCAGGCCGAACTGGACCCCATTCTCATCGACAGGGTTGTAGTGGAGGGCACAACAACACCTTTTACCCCTCAGGAGACTGAAAAGATTTTGCATGTGTCCCCAGATCCTCAAAAAGTCCTACAGCTGCATCATCGATAGCATCCTGACCGGTTGCATATGGCAACTGTTCTGCATCTGACCGGCCCAGTACATCACTGGGGCTAAGCATCCTGCCATCCAGAACCTAGAGTGACAAGAAGAAGTAAGTGAACCCTTTGGAATTACCTGGATTTCAGCATAAATTTGTCATGAAATTTGATCTGATCTTCATCTTAGTCACAACAACAGACAAACACAGTGTGTTTAAACTAAGAACACAAATGATTGTATTTTTCTTGACTATATTGAATACATAATTTAAACATTCGCAGTGTAGGTTGGAAAAAGTATGTGAACCCCTAGGCTAATGACTTTTCCAAAAGCTAATTGGAGTCAGGAGACAGCTAACCGGGAGACCAATCAATGAGACGAGATTGGAGATGTTGATTAGAGCTGCCCTGCCATATAAAAAAACACACAAAATTGGAGTTTGTTATTCACAAGAAGCATTGCCTGATGTGAACCATGCCCCGAACAAAAGAGATCTCAGAAGAAGAATTGTTGACTTGCATTAAGCTGGAAATTGTCTAGAAATGGAAAACGTTCAGCACTGTTGCTACTCTCCCTAGGAGTGGCTGTCCTGCAAAGATGACTGAAATGGCACAGTGCGAATGCTCAATGAGGTTAAGAAGAATCCTAGAGTGTCAGCTAAAGACTTCTGGAACATGCAAACATCTCTGTTGACAAGTCTATGATACGTAAAACACTAAACAAGAATGGTGTTCATGGGAGGACCCCACGGAAGAAGCCACTGCTGTCCAAATAAAACATTGCTGTACGCCTGAAGTTTGCAAAAGAGCACCTGGATGTTCCACAGCGCTTCTGGCAAAATATTCTGTGGACAGATTAAACTACAGTTGAGATGTTTGGAAGGAACACACAACACTATGTGTGTGAAAAAAAAGGTACAGCACACCAACATCAAAACCTCATCCCAACTGTAAAGTATGGTGGAGGGAGCCTCATGGTTTGGAGCTGCTTTGCTGCCTCAGGGTCTGGACAGCTTGCTATCATCGACGGAAAAATGAATTACCAAGTTCAAGACATTTTGCAGGAGAATGTTAGGCTATCTGTCTGCCAATTGAAGCTCAACAGAAGTTTGGTGATGCAACAGGACAACAACCCAAAACACAGACATAAATCAACAACAGAATGACTTCAACAGAAGAAAATACGCCTTCTGGAGTGGCCCAATCAGAGTCCTAACCTCAAACTGATTTAAAATGCTGTGGCATGACCTTGAGAGCGGTTCACACCAGATATCCTAAGAATATTGCTGAACTGAAACAGTTTTATAAAGATGAATGGTCAAAAATTCCTCCTGGACGTTGTGCAGGAGGAGAGTCAACCAGTTATTAACAAGGATTCACATACTTTTTCCACTCCACACTGTGAATGTTTACATGGTGTGTTCAATAAAGACATGAAAACGTATAATTGTTTGTGTGTTATTAGTATCAGCAGACTGTTTGTTATATTTTATGACCAATTTATGCAGAAATCCAGGTAATTCCAAAGGGTTCACATACTTTTTCTTGCCAGTGTATATACTAGGTGGTGTCAGAGGAAAGCCCAACAATTGTCAAAGATTCCAGTCACCCAAGTTATAGACTGTTCCCTGTGCTACCGCGCGGCAGTGGTACCGGAGCACCAAGTCTAGGACCAAAAGGCTCCTTAACAGCTTCTACCCCCAAGCCATAAGACTACTGAACAATTCATCAAATGGCCACCCAGACTATTTACATTGACCCCCCCCCCCCCCCATTTGTTTTTACACTCCTCCTACTCACTGTTTATGATCTATGCGTAGTCACTTTACCCCTACCTACATTTACAAATGACCTCATCTAACCTGTACCCCCGCACATTGACTCGGTACCGGTACCCCCTGTATATAGCCTGTATATATATATATATATATGTATATATATATATATATGTTATTTTATTGTGTTACTTTTTATTATTTTTTACTTTACTTTATTTGGTAAATATTTTATTAACACTTTCTTGAACTGCATTGTTGGTTATGGGCTCGTAAGTAAGCATTTCACGGTAAGGTCTACGACCTGTTGTATTCGGCACATGTGACAAATAAGGTTTGATTTGACAGATTTCCACCGGTCTAATGTTCATTGTTCATGTTTCTTGGCCCAAGCAAGTCTCTTCTTCTTATTGGTGTCCTTTAGTAGTGGTTTCTTTGCAGCAATTTGTCCATGAATGCCTGATTCACACAGTCTCCTCTGAATAGTTGATGTTGAGATGTGTCTGTGACTTGAAATCTGTGAAGCATTTATTTGGGCTGCAACTTCTGAGGCTGGTAACTCTAATAAACTTATCCTCTGCAGCAGAGTTAACTCTGGGTCTTCCTTTCATGTGGCAGTCCTCATGAGAGACAGTTTCATCATATGGTTTATGTGACTGCACTTGAAGAAACGTTCAAAGTTCTTGAAATGTTCCACATTGACTGACCTTCATGTCGTAAAGTAATGATGGACAGTCATTTCTCTTTGCTTATTTGAGCTGTTCTTGCCACAATATGGTCTTTTACCAAATTGGGCTATCTTCTGAATACAATCCCTACCTTGTCACAAATTGGCTCAAGCGCATTAAGAAGGAAAGAAATTCCACAAATGAACTTTTAACAAGGCACACCTGTTAATTGAAATGCATTTCAGGTGACTACATCATGAAGCTGGTTGAGAGAATGCCAAGCGTGTGCAAAGCTGTCGTCAAGGCAAATAGCGGCTATTTTGAAGAATCTCAAATCTCAAATATATTTGGATTTGTTTAACACTTTTCTGGTGAGTACATGATTCATATGTGTTATTTCATAGTTTTGATGTCTTCACTATTATTCTACAATGCAGAAAATAGTCAAAAAAATAAAGAAAAACCCTGGAATGAGTAGTAGGCGTGTTCAAGCTTTTCACCGGTACTGTACATTGCTGGCCACTCATCATCAGACAAGGAGTATACACAGTGTGAAATCTTCTGTTTAGCTGCGGTACACAGAGAAGAAAACTCACTTGTTTTGGTGCTTTGAGCCCTGCAGATGTGCATGGTACTGTGCCACAGAGTTGAGTGTGACACTGCAGACTTCACAGGTATAGCTACGTTTCAGACCTGGAATTAAAAACACACAAACACAGATACACTCGATTAATGAACATATATAAACATATTTCTCAAATGCTCTTTTGTTTTTAGCGGGATTTAGACAGGTGGCATGTATTAGCTAACTACTTGTTTCAAATCAAATCAAATCAAATGTATTTATATAGCCCTTCATACATCAGCTGATATCTCAAAGTGCTGTACAGAAACCCAGCCTAAAACCCCAAACAGCAAGCAATGCAGGTGTAGAAGCACGATCATTTGAAATTATTGTACTTTGTAACCTTGGAACCATGTTCAAGTACATGTACGTTCCACGTCCCACCATAAATGCTATTAATTATGTATACATGAACTATTCTATTCCACCGGAGACAGACCTTTAAGGAATCAATAGTTCTATTGAAAAGACATGGGCCCTCATTTATAAAAGTTGCATACATTTTAAACTAAATATCTATGTACCATTTCTGAAAAGACTGCACATGCACAAAAATATTGAAATGCATAAACTGGCGCGCGCCATACATAAGCATGTTTCCTGTTAATAAATCAGACCTGTCGTAAAACTGTGCACACGTGAACAATCATTATGACTCCGCCTGAATAACGCCCATTATTCTCCTTTTATGTTGACATTAACACCCTTATTTCCTGTATAATTTGGAAGTGTTGGAATTAGGCCTAGGCAGTATCTAAACAAAACAGCAATCGCCAACTTGATCAAAATGTCTTTGCTAATTATTGTGGATCTTTATATGCTGCACTGCCCGCGAATTCAGGAACATTGTTTACCCTGGAAAAAAAAAAAAAAAAATACAGTAGGCCTGTGCACTGAGTATACAAAATATTAGGAACACCTGCTCTTTCCATGACAGACTCATCAGGTGAATCCCGGTGAAAGCTGTGATACAATTAGAAAATAACTCCTTATGTTTGTACACTCAATGTATACTTTCATGGAAGTGCTTAGGCTACCACTGTAAGAGGTACATTTTCTGTTCACCTGTTAGATTCTACTCTGTTATAAACCTGCACTCCCGTTTGGATGCATACAGCAAAAACCATGAAATTATAATAGCCTATCTAATAGGCACAATTCAATGAAAGATACGCATGATTGTTGTATAGCTACTTCGGGAATGGGAACTCATCGTGGCCAGGAAAAAGGTGAGGAATTTATACTGCGATGGTTATGATATTTGTAATAGGTTTATGAATTTAATATTGTCTACTTGAGCGATTTGGCATTACAGTATTCAGACGTAGCCTACAAACGTCAATGGAAAAGATGAACCATCTGTTCTACCATTAAACTGCGCTTCGGATCAGATTGCATAGAGCAAAATACTTGAAATAGCTTATCTTACTATTTACTATCTATTAAAGTGGGCCCAATAAAATGGGAGATGGGACGAATGTTACCCTATCCAAATTTGTTGTAGAAATGGTCTCTTTCAGGAGTATGAAACCATCACAGCCAGAAAAGGATGAGGAATTTATTCTTCAATGATCATGGAAATGAAATAAATAATAAGATATAGATCCTTTTAAAAAAATAAACCTTTACCCCATTTTTCATGATATCTAGTTGGTAGTGACAGTCTTGCCTTACAGACTCAGGAGAGGCGATGGTCGAGAGCCATGCACTGCTTCTTGACACACTGCTCTCTTAACCTGGAAGACAACCACACCAATGTGTCGAAGGAAACACAGTCCTGCTGGCGTGCACCCGGCCCGCCACAAAGAGTCACTAGAGGACGATGGGACAAGGCAATCCCGGCCGGCCAAACCCTTCCCTAACCCGGACAATACTGGGCAAATTGTGCGACGCCTCATGGGTCTGCCAGTCACGTCCGGCTGTGACACCACATGGGATTGAACCTGGGTCTGTAGTGATGCCTCAAGCACTGTGATGCAGTGCCTTAGACCGCTGCACCACACAGGAGATGCTTATTTCTATTTTATTTTAGAATGCAAAGATAAAATAGATAGATTTTCACTCTTCTCACTACTGGCAAATGATTGCATCTTGTTATTTTGTTAAGCTACCAGTTATTTTGTTATGAATAAGAGTGTCATCATATATTCCCCATTTGCACAAGGCTACTAGGCTACTAACCTTCTTTCAACCTCTAAAATTTGCGGGAGGTAAGCACTTCTCACGTAAAGTTACCTTTTTATATATGCCAACTTTTGCGTGAAAACTGGTGCACGCATGTTTTGGGGCATATTTTGTGCGTGCACAATGTTTATAAATGAGGCACCTGGTCAGCATGCTTTCACAGTGCTGTCAATAAAAATATTAGAAAGCTAAACGGGATGATATCAGACTAACTAACAGCAGCTTCTATTTCCTCTACACTAGAGGTTCCCAAGCTTTTTCACTTGGGGCCCCCTTCCAGCATTGGGGAACATGTGATATTTGAGTGGCTAAAATATTACAACAATAAACAATATCTATGGACATAAGAAAGAAAAAAAGCATTACCTGACAAATAGCTCACTAAGGTATGTAAGGACTGACATGACAAGAGGAACTGATGACGCACTAAATTGCATTCCTTTTGAATTCTACTATTACAACTTTCAAGAGTAAGTTTCAAGCCGGACTGAGTTCCTTAAAAAGTGTGCCTCACTGTTTGGGAACTACTGCTCTATACAGCTGTCTGTTGGAGACACTAGAAATGCATCTCAAATGCCACCCTTTACCTAACATACTGCCCTATGGTCAAAAGCAGTGCACTAAACAGGGAATAGGGTGCCATTGGAGATGCAACCTAGGGTCGGTGCTCAGTGCTTGTCAAGCTACGCCTGATCAACTTCACTAATGACTGTTCCTGGTGTGGGGGAAGTGGAAAGAATCAATTAAAGACATGCCCACACTGAAATGTCACACATTTAGTATTGATCACAATTAAATTACATTGAAATCATAACATCCATTACTGAGGTTTTTGACGATGGACACACCTTAGCTCTAATTAGACAGAGCTCTGCTTTGAGTGATATGTAAGCTGTTGATTGTATTTTGTTATTACGCACCACTGCTTTGGGTGTAAAAACCCGAGGCTAACTAGCTCACTCCAAGATTCAACTAAGATCTGAATGAGACGATCACTTTATTTCTCTCCCCTTTTGATGTCTTCGGCGACAGTGGATCACCAAATCAGCAACTAACAGAGTGACAAACCATTTCTCCGTGGATACATCCCAAATGGTACCGTATTCCCTACATAGTTATACAGCACTATAAAGGGAATTGGGTGCCATTTGGGACACATCCTATGTCTGTCTGTCTGATACAGTTGTTCAGCTGGTGCCCTGCTGTGACAGTGTAATGGCTGTCATGTTCAAACTAACGACACAGTGGCATGACAAATAGCCCAATCGCTTGCAACCTCTCTCTGAATTGAGTGCAATGGTTTGGAGGGCAAGAAAGGCCAAGGTAAGGATAAATGTCCACACTAATGTCCCGTCATTGAATCTAATTATCCAGTCTCTCCTCCGACCTAAGGTCATATCCCCCACGTTGATGAGCTCTTAGAGAGAGAGAGAGAGAGAGAGAGAGAGAGAGAGAGAGAGAGAAAGAAAGACAGAGAAAAAGAGAGAGAGGGAGGGAGAGGGGGGGGGGGCATGGCTCCCAGATTGTCTCAATATGAGGTTATGTCAGACTGAACAAAAGGTCAGCAGCAGAAACAAAGTACCCAGATTATTTCTAACATCATCCAGTACTGTACATAGATGACACTGATGTTAAGTGCTTGTTGACTTCTATCCCTGTCATAGCTAGATAGAAAAACCGCTGTTCTGATCCCATTTTAATGAAGTTCAGACAGACTGAGATGGGAGACAAGAATCTCTCTCTCTTTCTCTATTGCTCTCTCTCTTTCTCTCTCTCTCTCTCTGCAATTTCTCCATCTGTTGTCAGCCCCTCAGTAACCATGTGTCAGAGCGAAGACTGCCTTGCCTACATTTAAATTTTGCAAGAGAGAGAGAGAGAGAGAGAAAGAGAGATAGAGGCTCCCCTGACACTCTCATGATTCTGACATTAAAGCGCTGCAGTGAGCGGCAGGGCTGTCGCTCGGGCTCGGCACCGCGTAGCCTTTTGACAGGCCACTTCTCAAACGCTTTTTTGAAAAGGTGAAAGAATGTGCTGCAGCCCCGGCATCCATCAAGGCAATACAACCTGCAGCACCTCCCGTGGCGCCCGCCCTGCATGAGCAATGGAGCACCAGTCTACAGCTGCTGGAGCGCTGTGCCTCTGCTGCTGCTGCTGCTGCATTCACTCTCATCACTCTCATCTGTAAACAGCCCATCTACCTACCTCATCCCCATACTGGTATTTATTTATTTTGCTCCTTTGCACCCCAGTATCTCTACCTGCATATTCATCTTCTGCCAATCTACCTTTTCAGTGTTTAATTGCTATATTGTAATTACTTCACCACCATGGTCTATTTATTTCCTTAACTTACCTCATTTGCACTCACTGTATATAGACTTTTTTTTTATTTTGTTCTACTGTATTATTGACTGTTTGTTTTGTTTATTCCATGTGTAACTCTGTGTTGTTGTATGTGTCTAATTGCTACGCTTTATCTTGGCCAGGTCACAGTTGCAAATGAGAAGTTGTTCTCAACTAGCCTACCTAGTTAAATAAAGGTGAAATAAATAAAAAATATATATTTTAAAAATCCTTCCTTCATTCAGGTTCCTCTGCTCTTTGGTGAGTCATGAGAGAGCCACTTATTTCTGTTAAACTTGAAATTGACCTTCCTAAAATGACAATAGAGTAACAGGTAGAAGAGCCAATTGAAAATCTTCAGCTAAATCTCACACATAGATCTTGGTTTCAACATCTAGGACACCTATTGAAGAGGATTCATCCAGAGCCAACTCGGGACACAGTCAGATAACTACATGTCAGACACCTAGAAGATGTCACCATATCCATACAGTATACTGTATCACAGTTAGTTTACAGTAGATTCAATTCAGTGTCGTGATCACATCTGCCATGTTGTCCGGTTCATCTCTCCCCTTCCCTAGTGTATTTCTAATGGTAATATCTTATGTAAATGCTCAATTGAGTCACTCTACTTCCCAGCCACAGCTTATATTGTCTTAATGGCTAATTGAGAGATATTGTCCCGGCAACCAGAGAGAGTGATTGATCAACAGCGTGATCATCTGCGTGGATTGTTCATGAACATAGAAAGGTGGTGAGGGTCCATGCTTCATGCTAAATTAACCACGAGCCATCTGCCCCACTCAGATGGTGCATCTCGTGCTCAGTGACAGCTACAGTACAGCTCTGACTGCAGCAAAGCACCCGAGAGCTGAAACAGCATATGCTTCCTCTGAAATATAAAAAAGGCAAGGGACACCGCTTAGATCACGCCAAATGGCCCAATAGTGCAAAACTACAGTCAGCTTCTTGGCTGTATCATATTTAATGGGTTTATAAAACTGAACTCGTAATGAAAAACATCCCTCACTTGTGCGATCGCAAGAAACCTGAAGAAACCTCAAACTAGTAGGCAAGGATTGTATTAATGGATAAGGAAATGCTGAGAACAAAATATGTTCTGGGTTATATATATACAATTAAAACTGAAAGCCTGCAACAAAAAAATGCCTTACCACCGACGTATTCCAACAAACATGTCTTCAACAGGGAAATTCCAAATGATGTGTATAAAGCCTGCAGTGTAAACACCCTGTTGCTCTAAAAATCCCCCATCTATCTAATTCACCCATCTTTAAACAATCCAAAGTGTTGAAATAAAATCCTTGTTAAAAGCAATCTTGTTCAGTGAATCATGTGGCAGATAAGATTGCAATCTCTCAAAAAACAGTACACCTAAAACGATGGGAAATAAATTGAGTGTAAATGGGTGTCACTGTTATACTGATGTGTTTGTGTAATCTCCCAGTCTCCCGGTTGTCTGCATATTGATTTGCCTCTCCTCCTCTGCTGAAATATACGATAACTAGAACAAAGAACAGAGTTTCCTTCAACCTGTGCCCTCTTGGAGTCGGAGCTTGACCGTCTCTGTGTAATTTGCCAGTCTCTGAGCCTGCTATTAAGGCAGTAAATGGCAGTAAAATATCTATTTTGGGTCAGGAGGGAGTGGGAATGGAAGCACACAGACAAGAAGAATGGCTTGTGAATTGTGATTGCAGGGCCTCGGGAGGAAGCTGCTGAAGCTGTTAGAGAGGACGTGCCAATTTACATCTCCCGGACACATCCCTCCAATTAACGATGCTGGGATGGAGTCCAGAGAAACACAATTTGTCTTCTAGCCATGGCCTGATTGACAGGACTGGCTAGGGTGCAAATTAAACACTTTGGAGCGATATAGTCATATTCAGTGATGCAATCATATCTGGGGCTGAGGCGGTCAAGAAATGTTGTCAGCCGGTGATTGTCAAGAAAATAACTGCCAGTCTCATGGTAATTGACTAATAATTAACATAAATACGTTTAGCCTCTCCTGGCTTCCCACATAGCCTACAAGCCACGGATGCAGACCTTTGGAACATCTATATTTTAAAAAGTATAATAAATCAATTTGATAAAAAAAGTATAATAAATCAATTTAATATAGCCTACACCATCACAATAAATCCATTATTTATTTTTGTCTATTTCAGAAGAACATAATAGCATACTCTGACATTATGTTAGGCCTTGATCTGGCTATGCCAAATGGCTGTGGGATATACTAGTTCATTTAGCAGACAGGATTTGCTTAGAATTCCATGGCATTATTTTATATTATTTTATAGCATGACGAATACAATTGAACATAGCTGAATAAAATAGAAAGGATATTTTCTCCAACCGATTTCCGAGAGAGTGTGCACATGTAGCTATTTTGTGTTAAGCTTTTAACAAAGAAGCTGGTCCTCCTATACACTTAATTTAGTTATTTATTCAACTTTAGTTGTGATACAAATGTTGGGCTGTAAGTTTAGATGTTTAATACATTCTAAGGCTGCGTGATCCGACTCTAATGATGATTTGAAAAAAAGTTGCATGAAAGGAATGAGCTCTGCTTTGTTTCTTGCACAGACTGCACACACTTCATCAGTCTCTCACTCACAATTTGATAAGCACTTGATCATTTTCTCACCAGGCCTCGAATTTCCTGACGGCATCCCCCTTGTGTGGCCGTAGTGCCCTTGGGCTGAATATAATTATTATAATTCCCTTCTGCCGGCTGCCAATCGGCGTGCTCTGAAGCACCTCTCACTCACATCCCTCTCACATATATCTCAATTCTTATTAGCCAATGCCCGTCACGTGATTGTGTCCTTCTCACAGGCATCTCAGCTCTAAAGTAGACTACAAGTGAAGACAGACACACCAGGGACACAACTGTGCATGTCCGTCTTATCGAATTCTGAAGCACATATTGAAGATGTTAGAAGTGTCCACATTTACTTTTCATCAGCCAACAAGATAAGTAGGCCTAACGAACAACAAAAGAACTAGCCTACGTCAATCCACTATCCCCCATTGTACAAAAGTTAACCTATTCTAAAGAAATATTCCAAAGATACTTTGGGACTGTTGTGGGATGCGATAGATCCTAAATTAATACAACCACCCAATAAAACGTTTTTAAAGCAATGAGGCTGATGCACCAGATCAGAACGTTTGGCTAAAAATGTTGATAAACTATTAGGCTATTTCTTCCCATCATAAGCTCAAAGATGCGAACACGGCAGTAGGCACAAATGTTCCAAAATTCAATCAATTAGCAGGAAAACACTTATCAAAATGACCACAAATGTGATTATGCATGTGGTGATTTATTATAAAGTGCATTTTTTGTGGTGAAAATTATCTTCCTCAAACTTGAAAGTCATGTGTCGCCTATGTATGTCAATTAGGCTCCACACTGATTGTAAAGCGGATTCATTCTAAGATGTTATTTGGCCTCTTTAGGTGTGATACAAACCGTATTAAAACATATAGGCCTAAGGGGTAGGCTACATGAGGTGTGCGACTATGATTTGAAAAATTCGAGAGACAAAAAGGCATGTGCTGTTTCTTGCCTGAGTGCACAAGCTGGGCATAATTCACAAGTGATAATACATCATTCCCAAGTGATAATATTGTCACCCATCAGACTATTTGTAATTTAATCTTGTCTTTACATATACTAAATAATACAGTGGGGCAAAAAAGTATTTAGTCAGCCAGCAATTGTGCAAGTTCTCCCACTTAAAAAGATGAGAGAGGCCTGTAATTTTCATCATAGGTACACTTCAACTATGACAGACAAAATGAGAAAAAAAATCCTGAAAATCACATTGTAGGATTTTTAATGAATTTATTTGCAAATGATGGTGGAAAATAAGTATTTGGTCACCTACAAACAAGCAAGATTTCTGGCTCTCACAGACCTCTAACTTCTTCTTTAAGAGGCTCCTCTGTCCTCCACTCGTTACCTGTATTAATGGCACCTGTTTGAACTTGTCTTTTATACTGATAACACCTGTCCACAACCTCAAACAGTCACACTCCAAACTCCACTATGGCCAAGACCAAAGAGCTGTCAAAGGACACCAGAAACAAAATTGTAGACCTGCACCAGGCTGGGAAGACTGAATCTGCAATAGGTAAGCAGCTTGGTTTGAAGAAATCAACTGTGGGAGCAATTATTAGGAAATGGAAGACATACAAGACCACTGATAATCTCCCTCGATCTGGGGCTCCACCTAAGATCTCACCCCGTGCGGTCAAAATGATCACAAGAACGGTGAGCAAAAATCCCAGAACCACACAGGGGGACCTAGTGAATGACCTGCAGAGAGCTGGGACCAAAGTAACAAAGACTACCATCAGTAACACACTAAGCGGCCAGGGACTCAAATCCTGCAGTGCCAGACGTGTCCCCCTGCTTAAGCCAGTACATGTCCAGGCCCGTCTGTTTGCTTGAGAGCATTTGGATGATCCAGAAGAAGATTGGGAGAATGTCATATGGTCAGATGAAACCAAAATATAACTTTTTGGTAAAAACTCAACTCCAAAAGTGTTTGGAGGACAAAGAATGCTGAGTTGCATCCAAAGAACACCATACCTACAGTGAAGCATGGGGGTGGAAACATCATGCTTTGGGGCTGTTTTTCTGCAAAGGGACCAGGACGACTGATCCGTGTAAAGGAAAGAATGAATGGGCCATGTAACGTGAGATTTTGAGTGAAAACCTCCTTCCATCAGCAAGGGCATTGAAGATGAAACGTGGCTGGGACTTTCTGCATGACAATGATCCCAAACACACCGCCCGGGTAACGAAGGAGTGGCTTCGTAAGAAGCATTTCAAGGTCCTGGAGTGGCCTAGCCAGTCTCCAGATCTCAACCCCATAGAAAATCTTTGGAGGGAGTTGAAAGTCTGTGTTGCCCAGCAACAGCCCCAAAACATCACTGCTCTAGAGGAGATCTGCATGGAGGAATGGGCCAAAATACCAGCAACAGTGTGTGAAAACCTTGTGAAGACTTACAGAAACATTTGACCTCTGTCATTGCCAACAAAGGGTATATAACAAAGTATTGAGATAAACTTTAGTTATTGACCAAATACTTATTTTCCACCATCATTTGCAAATAAATTCATAAAAAATCCCACAATGTGATTTTCTGGATTTTTTTCCCTAATTTTGTCTGTCATAGTTGAAGTGTACCTATGATGAAAATTACAGGCCTCTCATCTTTTTAAGTGGGAGAACTTGCACTATTGGTGGCGGACTAAATACTTTTTTGCCCCACTGTATATGTCTGGAATTAGTTTTGATTTAGAATTGACCACTATCATGCACCTGTCTCGGAAAACAGGGGCAGGGGGGGAAAATACATGTAATATATGCACTTAAATAGAGGCTGGAGGACACATTTTCCTTGGTTCTTTTTCATGCCTGCCAGGTAGGCTATACTTCTGTCGTAAAGCGAAGTAATGTGCTTAATATTAGGAAAGTTGAGAAATAAATATAGTAAGCCTTTAGAAATCTGATGGGATCCACTCTTTTTAATAGAGCCCAAAACTCTGTTTTCTCACACAATTGCGTAGCCTTTTGAAACTTTGCGCAACATGAGCTTGTGCTCTCATTAAGTGTTTTATTTGATTTTCGATGACATTTACATTGATGTCAGAGTAATTAGAGGGACAATAGAGTGCTGAGTACCAGGCAGTTAGCAAGTTTGGTAGGCTACTAATGACCATCAGCAGCATCAGAGCTTGGAGAAACCTAGTTACCATGACGTGGAATTTGACTGCAGTCATAACTCGTGACCACCGGTGTGGTGGTAATATCGTCACCGTAACAGCCCTAATCATATCAGATTGCATTAGATCTGCATGCAGCTGCTTGGACGTGGGATCTGGAGGGACATGATTTATAAACATGATGAGAGGACGAGAGATTGCATGGCAGCAGTGGTTCTCTCAGGATGATGGGAGAGAATGTGCTTTAGTCTTTATTCTTCATTTGGATCCCCATTAGCTGATGCCATGACGACAGCTAGTCTTCCCGGGGTCCAACTCGGTCTTAATTTAACGTGCTCATTGAAAGTTTGCAAGAAGCCATTTGCAGTGTGTGCTCTGTTAGGATATGTCGCTTGTTAAAGATCGTTCAAAAAGGCACTCGCACATCTGAACTATATTTGTTCCAGGTGCATAATAACAAGTGAATAACAAGAAAGAAAAGAGAAACCCGCACACTGCTCTTCCTGTTCTTTATTAAGCTTTACGTATCGGCCTCAAGGCCTTCGTCAGAGATTTGGTTTTAGTGTTTGTAATTTGCACCCATATGTAGACATTGTTCCACCCACATCCATTCAGTGCATCAAATAGGGTTGGAGTCAAGGAAAATATAAATGTGTTAACAAATATAACAATGTTCATTAAAAAAAAATCGAATAAAGTGTGTACATAAAACGTATTAAGCACATCTGTAAATCCTCAATGAGGACATCAACCTACAATAGCAGGTACATTTTCATAAATCATTGGGTAAAGTGCAGGATAAAAACGTCATCAACAAAAAATAAATCTGTATTTTTCCATATATAGACACCAGTGGATGTTGCTGAGGGGAGGTCAGCTTATGATAATGGCTGGAATGGAGTGAAGGGAATGGTATCAAATTGTATTTGTCACACGCTCCAAATACTACAGGTGTAGACCTTACAATGAAATGCTTACAAGCCCTTACGCTTTGAACACACCAACTACGTCATTGCGTTTCGATACACCAGAAGTACATTCATTTCCAATTGAACGTTGCATTTGCCTTGCAGCATTGCGTTGCAGAGGCAGTTGCAGTGCGTTCTGTGTGGTGCATACGTTTGATTTATCGAACGTATGCATCAAATTGTATGTGTAGACTTGACAGAAAGTAGCAAAATATGAATGTAGATGGTTTTTTTGCACACTTATTCAGTAAAAATGTGGGATTACATAAAAACAGTTTGATTGCATAATTTCTTCACATTTTTTATTAATTTATTTGCCAAGTATATTATTTATTCAATGACATCCACACATGAATTGTGATAGCCATAGTATAATTTCCCTCCAAAATGAGTTTCAATTCAGAAATCTATGTAACACTAATAATGAATGCTATCCTAAGACTTTATAAACAAATGACTTTATGAATTGACTGAATTTAAACCGAACTGACGTGTGTGAAAAGAAAGGTACAATGAGGGAGGTCAAAACAACAACCAGACAACTCCTCTCCTCTTCCTATGAGCTTGTCTGTTAAATTGACTCCATCTCTGGAAGGGAAGAGAAAAACAACACATACAAGCTTAACATAATATGACACCATAAAAGGTGAGATTTACAGTGCCTTGCGAAAGTATTCGGCCCCCTTGAACTTTGCGACCTTTTGCCACATTTCAGGCTTCAAACATAAAGATATCAAACTGTATTTTTCTGTGAAGAATCAACAACAAGTGGGACACAATCATGAAGTGGAACGACATTTATTGGATATTTCAAACTTTTTTAACAAATCAAAAACTGAAAAATTGGGTGTGCAAAATTATTCAGCCCCTTTACTTTCAGTGCAGCAAACTCTCACCAGAAGTTCAGTGAGGATCTTTGAATGATCCAATGTTGACATAAATGACTAATGATGATAAATACAATCCACCTGTGTGTAATCAAGTCTCCGTATAAATGCACCTGCACTGTGATAGTCTCAGAGGTCCGTTAAAAGCGCAGAGAGCATCATGAAGAATAAGGAACACACCAGGCAGGTCCGAGATACTGTTGTGAAGAAGTTTAAAGCCGGATTTGGATACAAAAAGATTTCCCAAGCTTTAAACATCCCAAGGAGCACTGTGCAAGCGATAATATTGAAATGGAAGGAGTGTCAGACCACTGCAAATCTACCAAGACCTGGCCGTCCCTCTAAACTTTCAGCTCATACAAGGAGAAGACTGATCAGAGATGCAGCCAAGAGGCCCATGATCACTCTGGATGAACTGCAGAGACCTACAGCTGAGGTGGGAGACTCTGTCCATAGGACAACAATCAGTCGTATATTGCACAAATCTGGCCTTTATGGAAGAGTGTCAAGAAGAAAGCCATTTCTTAAAGATATCCATAAAAAGTGTTGTTTAAAGTTTGCCACAAGCCACCTGGGAGACACACCAAACATGTGGAAGAAGGTGCTCTGGTCAGATGAAACCAAAATTGAACTTTTTGGCAACAATACAAAACGTTATGTTTGGCGTAAAAGCAACACAGCTCATCACCCTGAACACACCATCCCCACTGTCAAACATGGTAGTGGCAGCATCATGGTTTGGGCCTGCTTTTCTTCAGCAGGGACAAGGAAGATGGTTAAAATTGATGGGAAGATGGATGGAGCGAAATACAGGAGCATTCTGGAAGAAAACCTGATGGAGTCTGCAAAAGACCTGAGACTGGGACGGAGATTTGTCTTCCAACAAGACAATGATCCAAAACATAAAGCAAAATCTACAATGGAATGGTTCAAAAATAAACATATCCAGGTGTTAGAATGGCCAAGTCAAAGTCCAGACCTGAATCCAATCGAGAATCTGTGGAAAGAACTGAAAACTGCTGTTCACAAATGCTCTCCATCCAACCTCACTGAGCTTGAGCTGTTTTGCAAGGAGGAATGGGAAAAAATTTCAGTCTCTCGATGTGCAAAACTGATAGAGAAATACCCCAAGCGACTTACAGCTGTAATCGCAGCAAAAGGTGGCACTACAAAGTATTAACTTAAGGGGGCTGAATAATTTTGCACGCCCAATTTTTCCGTTTTTGATTTGTTAAAAAAGTTTGAAATATCCAATAAATGTCGTTCCACTTCATGATTGTGTCCCACTTGTTGTTGATTCTTCACAAAAACATACAGTATTATATCTTTATGTTTGAAGCCTGAAATGTGGCAAAATGTCGCAAAGTTCAAGGGGGCCGAATACTTTCGCAAGGCACTGTATGTTAACTAAATACTGCTTGTATAGTGTCGTTAGTGGCATAAATATAGGAACAGTGTGGTAAAGTTGGTAATACCTGCTGTTTACTCATGGAATTTGTATTTCAGATCAAAAGATGAATATGACAGGCAGATATTCCGACAGCAAACAGTTTTAGGATATTTTCTAACCCAGAAACAACAGCTATACATTTGCTTCATATTAATACTTTGATCTGAAATACCAATTAACCTACGTGACTATACTGTAAAAATGACCTACTTTACTTCACTGTCGCACACTTATGACACTCACTACCTGTGATGTGGAGAAAAAAAAACATACCATTGAACTCGGCTTCGAAAAGCAGCTGATACATTTTAACCTTGACTGCTGCTTTTCTTTGCTGAGGCAGCCTCTTCAGTGTTGGCACCAGGCTCATTGTACCAGGCTCATGGCAAAGAGGGTCTCCTTTCTGTGATCATCAGGTTGGGCTGCATCCCTCTCGACGGCTTGGAGGCCCTCAGTGGTCACTTCCGTGAGGTCCATAATAATCCCAGGTGGTCCTAGATCCAGAGGTGTTTCCTCCATTTCATCATCTTCCATGGCTGCACCGGTGGTGGTCATACTCATGGATGATGTTGTAGAGGGTCTCACTCCACCGGTGGAGGTGATGGTCGCATTTGTAGGTGATGTTGATGGTCTTGTTGCACCGGTGGCGACAACACTTGTGGATGACGTAGAAGAGGGTCTGGCTGTAAAATTGCCACTCGTTGCCCTAGGCACAATAAATGGATCCAGAAAAGAAAGAATGTGGCAGAAGCACCAAGGCTGCTGGCCTGAAGCTTCTGACCAAATTATCAGAGTACAGTAGTATCTACCATTTCTATTAATCTAGCATACACACTCACACTGTTTCAAACATGATTATTTGGGAAAGTTATCAAGGGTAGTAACTAGCATAATTTATTTGATTATTTCTTTCACACACACACCTCATTGGCTAGGTTAGCTAGCTAGCTAACGCTAACTAGCCACATCTAGCACAAGCTCACTACTAAACTGACCTGGCAATCCTACTATCGTGGGATTGTTTGTGTTTATGTCCCTGTAGCTGTCAGCAGTTGTGTCAAAAAGACACGGTTTTGAGGATACTGCGAAAATGATTCTCTCCTCCATGTGTCCAACTGCATTTGCAAAAGGTACCTGCATCAGTATAGTTGCCTAGCTGCGCAAAATGTTATGCAGCAGTGATGCAATGATGCAGTCGGTGTGTTCGAAGCGTTAACCAACAACGCAGTTTAAGAAAAAACTGTTGAAGTCAGAAGTTTACATACACTTAGGTTGGAGTTATTAAAACTAGTTTTTCAACCACTCCACAAATGTCTTGTTAACGAACTATAGTTTGGCAAGTCGGTTAGGACATCTACTTTATGCATGACATAAGTCCCTTTTCCAACAATTGTTTACAGATGGATTATTTCACTTATAATTCACTGTATCACAATTCCAGTGGGTCAGAAGTTTACATACACTGAGTTGACTGTGCCTTTAAACAGCTTGGAAAATTCCAGAAAATGATGTCATGGATTTAGAAGCTTCTGATAGGCTAATTGACATCATTTGAGTCAATTGGAGGTGTACCTGTGGATGTATTTCAAGGCCTACCTTCAAATGCAGTGTCTCTTTGCTGGACATCATGGGAAAATCAAAAGAAATCAGCCAAGACCTCAGAATTTTTTGTTGTTGACATCCACAAGTTTGGTTCATCCTTGGGAGCAATTTCCACATGCCTGAAGGTATCACGTTCATCTATAAACACCATGGGACCACGCAGCCGTCATACCGCTCAGGAAGGAGACGCATTCTGTCTCCTAGAGATGAAGTACTTTGGTGCGGTAAGTGCAAATCAATCCCAGTACAACAGCAAAGGACTTTGTGAAGATGCTGGATGAAACAGGCACAAAAGTATCTATATCCACAGTAAAACGACTCCTATATCGACATAACCTGAAAGGCCGCGCAGCAAAGAAGAAGCCACTGCTCCAAAACCGCCATAAAAAAGCCAGACTACGGTTTGCAACTGGATATGGGGAAAAAGATTGCACTTTTTGGAGAAATGTCCTCTGGTCTGATGAAACAAAAATATAACTGTTTGGCCATAATGACCATCGTTATGTTTGGAGCCAAAGAACACGATCCCAACCGTGAAGCACGGGGGTGGCAGCATCATGTTGTGGGATTGCTTTGATGCCGAAGGGACTGATGCACTTCACAAAATAGATGGCATCATGAGGACAGAAAATGATGTGGATATATTGAAGCAACATCTCAAGACATCATCCAGGAAGTTAAAGCTTGGTCGCAAATGGGTCTTCTAAATGGACCATGACCCCAAGCATACTTCCAAAGTTGTTGCAAAATGGCTTAAGGACAACAAAGTCAAGGTATTGGAGTGGCCATCACAAAGCCCTGACCTCAATCCTATTGAAGATTTGTGGCCAGAACTGAAAAAGCGTGTGCAAGCGAGGATGCCTACAAACCTGACTCAGTTACACCAGCTCTGTCAGGAGGAATGGGCCAAAATTCACCCAACTTATTGTGGGAATCTTGTGGAATACTAATAGAGTGTATGTAAACTTCTGACCCACTAGGAATATGATGAAAGAAATAAAAGCTGAATTCTTAAAGCACATTCTTAAAATAAAGTGGTGTTCCTAACTAACCTAAGGAATTGCGAAAAACTGAGTTTAAATGTATTTGGCTAAGGTGTATGTACACTTCGAAATTAAATTGTAGGTAAAAATTACAAACACTCAAACCAAAGCTCTGACGAAGGCCTTGAGGCTGACACATAAAGCTTAATAAAGAACTTTAATACTAGGAAGAGCAGTGTGCAGGTTTGTCTTTTCTTTTTAAAGAATATTAAAAACATAACAAACTTCAACTTCAAATGAATCAAGTGAGTGCTGGCCCCTATTTTTCATTTTGATGAGTATTGGTTCTATGACAGACAAAGCTAAGGGCCCAGCATCACCATGATAAACCAGTCCAGTCCTCCTCTCTGCTCAGTAAGCACTTCTGTTATAGACTAAGCAAACGAGACATAGAGAAGATTAAATCTCCTTACACAGTGTTAGTTACAACAAAATGGTCTGGGTTGCAGTGCAGTCTCAGGATGTGTCTGAAATAGTACCCCTATTCCCTATATAGCGCACTAATTTTATAGGTCCTGTTCAAAAGTGGTGCACTAAATAGGGAATAGGGTGCCATTCGGGAGACACACACTCAGTGACATGATGAGTGTGGATGGAGGGAGAGAAAAAAAGATAGAAGATAAAAGCAAGAGCAATTCTATGTGTGTCATCAGTCCACAGCGTTAGCAAGCTTACACTGAGGAAGCCCCCAGGAGAACTGCCATTATCTGCCTGTGCACTGGAAAGAAGAAAATGGCACACTCTCCTCTTCTCGCTTTCTCTTGTTATAAATGACTGCAGAGCTCCAGTCTAGATAGAACAATGTCTCTCAGACTCAGTCAGTGGTCCAACACTTCGGGCACAGAATCTCACAGCAACAAACAGTATTATATTCAGATTGAATGTAGCTAATGCACCTCCTCCATAACCCAAAGCTATTTAAACATTTTAGATGATAATAGTAAGAATGATAAGAAAGAAGTAGTTCTTTCTTAGAAGGAAAATAATAACTTATATGTACAATCTATATTTATGTTTTGGATTATAACAATAACAATAAGAAGAGTTGCTGCTCTTTATCCAGGGAAACCTGTTCTGGAATGCAACTCGCACCATTCATCATCTTCTGTATCTTCCAAAAATGACTTCATAAAGAAAAAGAGCACCATGGGCATTCCCTAAAATAGACTGCAGGAATTCAGGGGGAAAGTTGCCTATTGTACATCATGAACTAACTGGAATAGGTTGGACTGTCTTGGATCTTGTTTACATTTTCCCTACATTACTTTAATTGATATACGGAGATGATGTGTATTTTTGCACTCTATTCCCTATATAGTGCACACTACTTTCAGACAGGGCCCATACGTCTCTGGTCAAAAGTAGTGCACTATATGGGGAATAGGGTGCCATTTGGGACGCATTCAATGAGTCAATAGGTTCTACCTTGTCAAGTCCTCTAAAAGGTTAAATCCTTGACATTATACAATCAATACGCTGATGTCCTATACAGTCAAGTTTACACTCCACACCGTACAGCACAATTAGATAACATGTCCCTATGCTATAGACCACTTTGAGGTACTGTATGCAGGTATAGTTATTCCTTTCAGCTCCTAGTGGAGCAGAGGTCCTCGTATGCAGGTATAGCTAGTTATGAAACATACAGATTACACAAACTCCTATGCTATAGCCTAGACCACTTTATGGTGCTGGATAGTGTTTACAGGTAGTTAGCTATGAAACATTTACACACATCCTTTAGAAAAGGGGTGGGCAACATTGATGGGTAAAACATTTTAGTGGCCCCACTCTTGGAAGCGGAGAGAATGTTTTTACGTTTTAAAGCAAGTTTGCTGCAATTCTACACATTTTGCCATAGGGTGGAGATAAACGTTTGCCATTTTTAATATTATGTGAGTATAATATAATATAATATGAGTGAGACTGACTAACAAAATCAATGGCGGCCCCACAGCATGTAATTCGACCATCATAACAAGTTTAGATAGCTGGCCGCAAAACTAACTTATCAATCTAAAAAATGTTAGCTGACATGGGCTAATTGACCTACTATCAGTGACCTACATAACATGAGGAAAAACCCCTGATGCACAACCAATTTTCGAAATTGCACCTTGTGTATTCTACTATTCTAACTCGCAACAGTATTTTCTGTTGTTGGGGGGGATTAATCCCTGCTTTAGAGGCAGGCAGTGCAGTAGCTAGCGTAGCTCTACAAAGCTCCATGAAGTCTCAGCTCTGTAGGGAAATCTGAAACCCAGAGCACATGGCTGAACCCAGAGGATCATAGAGTGAGGTTAGTAGGGTTTAGGATGGGTAACAAACAGAGGGTGAAATGGGAGCACAGATGGAGGAGTGTGGGAGGTGGGCAGGTCCTCTCCTGGAGGGTCCTCCTTTACAGTACACAGCACAGAGTACTAATGGGCCGGTCAAAAGTAGTGCACTATAAAGGGAATAAGGTGCCATTTGGGACACAGTAAAAATATATACATGGCAAAATGCTCTCACACACTCCCTTCTCAGAAACAACACCACTACTGTGCTGTATAACCACCAGCCAATTGTACAGAAATCTCTCAAATGGAAATCAAATCTCAATAGGTATTCAAGGAATATTTCATCACCTGCTTGAAAACCTTCAGTCAGAACCACCAGATATCCATCTACAGCTGTTTGTTTAATAGCCATCCAACATCAGAGAACACAGTGGGCAAGAACAGGACAAAAATGAAGAAAGACTGAGAAAGATAGATAAATAAATCAAATAGAAGTGCTATTTCATTCGGCGGCAGGCCGGGGTCACAGAGACAGAGAGAAAAGAGGAAATAGTAGAAGTGCTCTAGGTAGTAACTCTTTGTGTGAAAGATAGGACTGCAGAGCTGTGCTGGCAGGCCTATGAATTAAGCAGCCCAGCCCATCCCTGCCCGCTGCACTGTGCCCTGGCTGCTCCTGCTCCTGCTCCCCCTTCCCTCTCCATCCCCATCCACACAATACTAGTCCTGCCTGTTAGGATGATTTGCCACTTCATTACTAATTGATAATCGCCGGAGAGAAACGCTCATTAGACTGTGAGTGCTGAATACTGCATCTCCATGCTTCCATTTCCAGCCACCCATTATGACTATAGTGACGTTGGCGAAACACTCTGGCTTTGAGTTATGGCTCATCTATTTCACAGAGAATAGGCAAGTCCTCAGTCCATAAGCGGAGCCTGTCTGGGAGGAAGCATTCAAGAGTTATTCAGGGGCGGGACCGTCTGAAAAACGAGCACTGTTTTTAGGGGAAGTACGAGGCCTTATACTTAACTTGAAACGATCACGCAGTTCAAAGTGTCGAGTCGGCAAAGACTCAAGTTAACATCAAGCGTGAATATTCATGAATCTCCATCAATAACTTTAAATGACCCCAAACAGGGCATAATACCTGATGACAAAGTACTATATTGGTACTTTTCCATTGAGACTTACCTCCACACCAGTGAGCCGCCAGTGTTTTATGTTAATGTAGGTCTAGTGTTATTGTGTTTCTGTCAGGAGAGTGACTCTAAAGACTTGTGGCGAGCAGAACCAACAACCTCCGCATCATTCAAGACTGTTGGTTTGTTAGAAGGTGTTCAAGTTCACACCTAGCCATTGTTAAGTAAATGCCAGCTGATAAGTACCCAGAGCGTTGCCTTGGCTCCCAGTTAGAGCAGGTTTGCCGGAGCCATGGCCCAGTGAGATACGGGTGCCAGCCCGCATCGATAGGAAACGGAAAGTCTGAGCTTTTGGGTAAAACACTGGGGTAAATCCTCAAAGGAAATGTGGCACAAGTGAAACATGGAATAAAATTGTAAGAAGTGTGTACATTCCTCCTCATACTCATGCATCTCAGTGATTGGACAACACAGTGCATTTTACATTTAGGCCAGTTAGTCAGTGCATTCAACTAAGGTAGCTAAGACAACCACAGGTCACAGTCATTACAAGGAAAACCTTCCTAAAGAAATGCAGCTATCCCTGAGAAGGTGCAGGTGAAGCCTCCCAATTCATCGCTGGCAATGCAGAGCCCATCAACCAGCCCTAAGTAGAAATAACCAGTCTGGGAGTTAGGAGTAGGACTTGGACTAGGCTTTATCTTCAATCAGATGTGACTCGGCAGCACGGTGCCTCCCCATTCGTCCCTTACAAAGCAGAGCCAACCAATCAGCCATAAGTATCAACCAGGCCTAGAGTACATCTCCAATCAGATGTGACTGAAGAGACATACAGTACATCTCACTGATTGGATGGCACAGTGCAGGTCCCCGGCAACGCAGAGCCAACCTAAATAAGACCAGGAGTGAAGGAGGCTAAGCTACATCTCCAATCAGACATGACCAAAGAGACATCCCACATTATGTCTGCTCATGCACTACTTAACTTTACAACCCCCTGGGTCCCACAGCACTGCAGCAGCATGCTGGAATAATACTCTGTAATTGTTATTGACATATTGTGGGTAGGAGACAATAAGAGAGAAAGAGGGCACCATTCCCCCTCCCCACTCCAAAATTAACAGCCCGAAATAGGTTTGTCGTGTCCTGGTACTTAAGAGACGCTGAGCCTCTCCACTGTAGCTCTCTCTGGTTGGCGTAGAAGCAGACACTAGCCAAGTCAAAAGGGATGCATGCAACACATCCAGAGAAATAGAAGTCTCACATTAACATCAGAGGAAAGTGGACCTCATTAGCCCCCCATTTAATAACGGATAATGCCATAGTAAAGAGCGTAACAAATTCCATGAAGTGTACAAACAAATATATATTACATCAAATCAAATCAAATTTATTTGTCACATACACATGGTTAGCAGATGTTAATGCGAGTGTAGCGAAATGCTTGTGCTTCTAGTTCCGACAATGCAGTAATAACGAACAAGTAATCTGACTAACAATTCCAAAAAAAACTACTGTCTTATACACAGTGTAAGGGGATAAAGAATATGTACATAAGGATATATGAATGAGTGATGGTACAGAGCAGCATAGGCAAGATACAGTAGATGATATCGAGTACAGTATATACATATGAGATGAGTATGTAAACCAAGTGGCATAGTTGAAGTGGCTAGTGATACATGTATTACATAAGGATGCAGTCGATGATATAGAGTACAGTATCTACGTATGCATATGAGATGAATAATGTAGGGTAAGTAACATTATATAAGGTAGCATTGTTTAAAGTGGCTAGTGATATATTTACATCATTTCCCATCAATTCCCATGATTAAAGTGGCTGGAGTAGAGTCAGTGCATTGACAGTGTGTTGGCAGTAGCCACTCAATGTTAGTGGTGGCTGTTTAACAGTCTGATGGCCTTGAGATAGAAGCTGTTTTTCAGTCTCTCGGTCCCAGCTTTGATGCACCTGTACTGACCTCGCCTTCTGGATGACAGCGGGGTGAACAGGCAGTGGCTCGGGTGGTTGATGTCCTTGATGATCTTTATGGCCTTCCTGTAGCATCGGGTGGTGTAGGTGTCCTGGAGGGCAGGTAGTTTGCCCCCGGTGATGCGTTGTGCAGACCTCACTACCCTCTGGAGAGCCTTACGGTTGAGGGCGGTGCAGTTGCCATACCAGGCGGTGATACAGCCCGCCAGGATGCTCTCGATTGTGCATCTGTAGAAGTTTGTGAGTGCTTTTGGTGACAAGCCGAATTTCTTCAGCCTCCTGAGGTTGAAGAGGCGCTGCTGCGCCTTCTTCACGATGCTGTCTGTGTGAGTGGACCAATTCAGTTTGTCTGTGATGTGTATGCCGAGGAACTTAAAACTTGCTACCCTCTCCACTACTGTTCCATCGATGTGGATGGGGGGGTGTTCCCTCTGCTGTTTCCTGAAGTCCACAATCATCTCCTTAGTTTTGTTGACGTTGAGTGTGAGGTTATTTTCCTGACACCACACTCCGAGGGCCCTCACCTCCTCCCTGTAGGCTGTCTCGTCGTTGTTGGTAATCAAGCCTACCACTGTTGTGTCGTCCGCAAACTTGATGATTGAGTTGGAGGCGTGCGTGGCCACGCAGTCGTGGGTGAACAGGGAGTACAGGAGAGGGCTCAGAACGCACCCTTGTGGGGCCCCAGTGTTGAGGATCAGCGGGGAGGAGATGTTGTTGCCTACCCTCACCACCTGGGGGCGGCCCGTCAGGAAGTCCAGTACCCAGTTGCACAGGGCGGGGTCGAGACCCAGGGTCTCGGGCTTGATGACGAGCTTGGAGGGTACTATGGTGTTGAATGCCGAGCTGTAGTCGATGAACAGCATTCTCACATAGGTATTCCTCTTGTCCAGATGGGTTAGGGCAGTGTGCAGTGTGGTTGAGATTGCATCGTCTGTGGACCTATTTGGGCGGTAAGCAAATTGGAGTGGGTCAAGGGTGTCAGGTAGGGTGGAGGTGATATGGTCCTTGACTAGTCTCTCAAAGCACTTCATGATGACGGATGTGAGTGCTACGGGGCGGTAGTCGTTTAGCTCAGTTACCTTAGCTTTCTTGGGAACAGGAACAATGGTGGCCCTCTTGAAGCATGTGGGAACAGCAGACTGGTATAGGGATTGGTTGAATATGTCCGTAAACACACCGGCCAGCTGGTCTGCGCATGCTCTGAGGGCGCGGCTTGACATATGCTGTGCTATCTCAAGATATGGGTATCACAAATGGTGAGTCAGGTTTTCCAAAAGTAGTTTTGCATTAAATTTAGCTGATAATATATCAGTATCTATTACATGAGGAATACAAAGCTTGAAAGAGTTCATTTGTGTCTTGTATTTCCCCTAGGCCTACTTCCAAGGCTTTAAACACCTCATACTGTGAAAAACAGTAGTGTACATGCATATGTCTTCATACTGGATGAACTCTAGTAGACAGTAGGGCTGGGAATCGCCAGGGACCTCACAATACGATATTATCACAATACTTATCACGATACTTAGGTGCTGATACGATATGTATTGCAAATCTCATGATTCTATCTGTATTACGATTCGATAATGTGATTTTATTGCACTTCGATGATCCAAAAATATTGCTCACCAAATGTCTGCTGCAGAGGGACAAGAGCGAGCCATGAGAAAACGAGTTTTGATAAATTATGGAAATAAAAGAGCTGAAAACAAATTGTCTCCCAATTTTATTTTATTATTATTTTTGTAATTTTTACCCCCTTTTCTCCCCAATTTTGTGATTAAGATCTTGTCTCATCACTGCAACTCCTCAACAGGCGAAGGTCGAGTCATCCGTCCTACGAAAGATGAGCTGTCAAGCCGCGCTTCTTAACACCCGCTCGCTTAACCCGGAAGCCAGCTGCACCAATGTGTTGGAGGAAATACTGTTTAACTGACGACCGAAGTCAGGGTGGAGGAACGTGATGATTCGAGTATAGCCCCCCGGCCAAACCCTCCCCTAACCAGGACGATGCTGGGCCAATTGTGCACAGCCCTTTGGGACACCCGGTCACGGCTGGTGATTGAACCAGGCTGAAATAATGCTGCAACACTGCGTTGTGCCACACAGGAGACCCGGCTCCCTATTTAAAAATAAAATGGAGAACAAGATATGAAGGAAAAATACTGGAGTTTTGGTTCAGAAACAGCCAAATAGCACAAAAATAATACTGCAAAGTTGTCAAAACGATACGATACGATATATCGTCAAAAATAATATCCGCTATGTAACTGTCTCGATTTTTTTCCCCCTATCACTAGCAGACAGTGTCCTATCTTCTTACATAACACCTTGTAACAACATGTTACTACACACAGAGGCAACAGTAACTAACAATCCTGGCTGTTATGGAGTAGGGGTGAGGGGAGGAGGCAGTGAGCTGCATGGTTATCTGTGCTACGTGTGTGTGTGTACGCATGTGTGAGAGAGAGAGATTCTCTGCCAGGTTATCTGGTCTGCCTCAGGCCTTCCCTGTTCTGTTCTGTACCTTTCATCTCTCCCATGTCCAGGGTCTTGCCCAGCTGTTCCAGGAGGTCGGCACGAGCTGCGTTTTTCTTGTGCTTCTTGCCGTCATAGTGCTGCTGTGCCATGCCCGGATTGTTGAACCAGGCGTTGCATAGCTGGCAGTAGCGGTCTGAGTCCCTGCGCTGCCGAGGAGAGGTCAATGGGGTCGTTTCTGGGGAGCTTTTCACGGGACTGGGCGGAGCCTCTGATTGGACAGAAAAACAGGAAACCCAAACAGGGGAGTTCACATCAACATTGCTCTGCTGTTTGACAACACTCTCTAGACCAAAACACAGACTGATGTTGTTGTTTTTTTGATCCGTCAGCTAAAAAAAGGCTTAGGAACAAAACTTAAGGAAGAAAACAAAGGTTGGTAAAGGAACAAGCTTTCTTGCCAGGAGGCAAAATGTGAGGCATGAAATGAGCGCTGATCACTTTGGCTCTGGCTATTCCTATTCGACCCCCACCAATAACAAGCTGTTAACTCCATCCCAAGCATGAAGAAGAAATCCTAAATCAAACTTGGCAACTGGAAAAAAAACACCCTGCTCTACTTAATGTTGACTTCTTGTGTACAATATGCCTTCATGCATGGATGCCACCATTAACCCTGAACAAACATCAGATCGCACAGCGCTACATTTTCCGACATAGGATTTCGCTATCAAGTTAACCAGTTTTAACACTTGGCCCACCCTTCATAAGTTAACATTTACAAAAGTCCCGTTAGAAAGCATCAGATCACATTATGGACCACTGTGATGCAGTCAGCATCTCCCAGTGGTATCTCTTGTGAGTGTCGTGGCCACAGAGTTGCAGTGCAGAAACAAAAATGTCAGCACCATGTTCTTTAGCCATGCTGTTAATAATGATATGCTACAGTATAGCAATTCATGCT
This sequence comes from Oncorhynchus kisutch, assembly GCF_002021735.2. Classification (NCBI taxonomy): domain Eukaryota; kingdom Metazoa; phylum Chordata; class Actinopteri; order Salmoniformes; family Salmonidae; genus Oncorhynchus; species Oncorhynchus kisutch. The sequence goes on from NC_034176.2 coordinate 37,958,514, forward strand.
CATCTTCAAGTCAGAACTTTTACAGTGAAGACTGGCAGGTCATGGATATGTACACTGCAGTATAGAACTGGTAGCATTCCTATAGAATATTAGCTTAAAAAAGTAGCACTCAAAGACCCCTTTGATACTATAAACTACCAGCTGTTTAAATATAGTATCAGGAAGTTAAAAACTGGGGCACTGAAAACAATAGAAAAGGTGGTGTAGGAAAAAGCTTTTGATCTGGAGTGGCTACAATCACACTGTTATATTTCTCACTGTTTTGTCACTTATAGGCCTTAAAGGCACATATGAGTTGATAACAAAGCCCTTGGTTTAGACAGCATATAATTCAGGCAATTAACTGCTGCAGCAGAAAAGAGGATGACAGCATGGAATTAAGTGGCTGTAGGAGTTGAAAATCAAAGAGTGTGAAATGTATATCATTTGTGGGGGATGATAATGATGATGGTGTTATTAGAGCCAGGGAACAAAGGAGAACCACAAACATATTCATTTCAAGAAGAGATATAATTTTCATAAATATGACAAAGCATTTTCCCTCTTTTCTTTTAGTGTTACTCAAACAGACATGCTGATTCCTAACATATATTGTCTCTAATTGTGTCTTTCAGCTTCCTTTCACATAATCTAAGAGAAGTGCGTCCCTCGTGTGTTGAGATTCTAGTTTCTCCTTTTAGGGCAATTGAACCCCCCCCCCCCCCCCCCCCCTGCTTACGTACATTTGAATGCTTGGAGTGTTTTGTTCTGTGAAATGCGTTAAACAAAGCCCCTATGTTCTACTTCTGTTTCACGTCCTGTCCTTATATTAGTTGTATAAGTAATGCAATGTGCTAGTCAACAAAATTGGCGACGAGGAAGAAACGTTCTCACATTGGTGTTCATTATTTTCAGTAGAAAGTCTCAGTAAAAAAAAAAATTGCTGTAGAAAGATGCAAAGAAAACATGGCGCAAGCCAGTCAAGAGTGATGCTACAGTAGCTAGCCTGGAGGGAGAAGAAGAGTTTTGCTGTGGGAGAAAGTGTAATCACTGTGAGTGAAAAGAAGAAGAAAAAAAAAGTCAGGGAGTGAGGGACCATCTAAAAAGTGTGAGAAGCAAAAAAAACTGAAAATGTCTGCACTGGTTGGAACAATGGAGTTCTTACACAGAACATTTTGACTGAAGAGAAATTAAAGAATGAGCAGTTGTGCCAACATCTTTGACTGGTATGGGAGGAAAACCCTGGTGATAAATCATATGATGAAATTGTGGCTACCTTAAAATGACATTATTCTCCCAAACTACTGATCATCGCAGAGAGATTCAGATTTCATTACGAGAAATAAAGAGGAGGGGGAGTCAATCTCATAATTTGTGGCTGTATGGAAACAGTTAAACAAACACTGTGAATTTGGGCGATCATTGAGTGACACTATACGTGATAGGTTAGTGTGTGGAATGCGCTGCGAGGCAATTCAGAAACGCCTTTTGATTGAGAGCAACTTAACATTGCAGAGTGCGATAGAAGTGAGTACGTCAATGGAAATGGCAAAGAAAGACACACAGCAGCCAAGTGCAGAAGGTGTCTATGGATTTAAAAAGCAACGCAGTAGGTGGCAAGCCATGCTATCACTGTGGGAAAGCAGGTCACCAAGCAGAGGAGTGTTTGTGCATGTAAAAACGTGTATTTAAAAACAAAAATACACAATCAAACAAAAGCACTGAACAAAGGAAAAGTGACTTCAGGAAGTACAAAAAGAAAGTGCATAAAATCACACAGAGGATGAATAAAGTGATAACCTGTCTGAAGGGGACGAATCTTGGACATGGATACTGGGTGACTCCGCTACTGGATGGAAAAGCAGTAGGGATGCAAATGGACACTGGAGCAGCCGTATATATTTTCTCTCTGAGGCCGTATACAAGGAGAAACTACATCACCTCACACCACAGCCCAGGAAGATGACACTGAAAACATACACTGGTGAGACTGTTCCAGTGAGAGGAAGCATGATAGTTACAGTGGAGCTCAACAAACAGAAGGTAAAGCTACCACTCTACATCGTGAAAGGCAACCATCGAGCTTTGCAAGGACACACATGGCTGGAAAAGATTAAGCTAAACTGGCAGGAAATTCACATGGTTGGAGGACACAAACCTACAAGGGATATTGAGAAAACATGCAGATGTGTTCAATGGAGAACTTGGCGGTATGAAAAACATAACAGTTAAAGGACCATGAAACCAGACAGCAAGCCAAAATGCTTTAAAGCTAGACCTGTCCCATACACCATGAAACCATAAGTTGAAACTGAGCCAAACAGACTAGTCGAGAGTGGAGTATTACATCCAGTGAATGTTAGTGAGTGGGCTACACCTGTCGTTCCAGTCATGAAAAAAAGATGGATCATTCAGACTCTGTGGCGATTTCAAAGTTACCGTTAACTCCATCTGACTGGTGAAAAATATCCACTAACCCTCATTGACAAACACTTTTCTGGTTTAGCTAGATAACAGAAATTCAGTAAGATAGACTTATGTCAGGCCTATCTACAGACGCATGTTGTGACCAAGAGTCACAGGAACTGTTGACTATAGTGACTCACAAAGGACTGTACAGGTATCAGAGGCTTCCTTTTGGAATCACCTCAGCTCCGGCCTTGTTTCAGAGAGCTGTGGAACAGATACTGAGCAGGCTCACCAGGGTCCATTGTTACCTCGATGATCTACTAATCACTGGCAAAGATGAGTAGGAGCACCTGAGAAACCTGGCCACTACACGTGACTGGAGGAGTACGGTCGCAGGGTCCAGAAGGACAAATGCAAGTTTTCCCGGCCTGTTGAATATCTGGGCCGCGTCATTGACAGTTCAGGGTTCCACAGGGGGCCATCAAAGGTGAAGGCCGTCGCGGAAGCTCCATACCCACGGAACGTGAATCATACTTAGGACACCTGGCGTGCTACGCAAAGTGTATGCCGAACCTAGCTAACATGCTAAAGCCACCACATTAACTTTTGAACAAAACCAAACCTTGGAAGTGGACAGATGTGAGGAGGCTTTCAAGAAAGAGAAAACAGACTTAACTCAGTCAGAGGCCCTAATCCATTTCTACCCCAACTTGCCATTACAGTTGGCATGTGACACATTGCCTTATGGTGCTGGTGCTGTTGTCTCATACATCATGCCATCAGGTGCAGAGAGGCCAATTACTCACATCAGGGACCGTCTGCAATGCAGACGGCCTCTCAAGGTGTCTCTTACCTGTCACACACACTGAGCCCTCCCAGGCTGAAATCTTCTACTTCAAGGAAGTGATGAATGCCCCAGTTACGTCCGTCCAACTGAAAAAGTTGACCCACACCAATCCAGTTATTTCTCGCCAGAAAGGGTGACACAGTTTAGTCTGGACGCTTGCTATGGGGATTTTGAGTTATCATACCACCACCACTGAGAAGGCAGGTGCTTGAAGAGCTCCATTCAGGGCAGTGTGGCATGGTGCAAATGAAGGAGATTGCATGCAGCTAATTTTGGTGGCCAGATTTGGTCCACATAGACTAAGCTGGCCCACTGGAGGATCATATGTTCTCCGTCATAGTCCAACACACACAGTAAAACACCTTCCTGTCGCAACCCCCATGCAACATGCTACAACCAAAGTGAGACCTCCAAAGACTTAACAGGTTGTACAGACACAACAGAGAGCGCAGGTGGAGAGGCAGAGCAAAGCAAAAGACAGAAGCTTCAGAGCTGGAGAGAGTTATTGCTCGGAACTACTGCAATGGTCCAAAGTGGAAACCAGCAACAGTGGTCGCACAAACAGGTCCTGTGTCCTACATAGCTCACACATCGGAGGACACGTGGATCAACTGTTGCCAAGAACCAACCACAGAGATGACGCATGTCAAGTCACAAACCCAGATCAGCTACTGGAGACCTAACATGGGGCAGCAAGTAGCCGAGTGGTTAGAGCGTTGGACTAGTAGCCGAAAGGTTGCACGATCGAATCACCGAGCTGACAAGGTAAAAATCTTTCGTTCTGCTCCTGAACAAGGCAGTAAACCAACTGTTCCTAGGCCGTCATTGAAAATAAGAATTTGTTCTTAACTGACTTGCCTAGTTAAATAAAGGTCAAATTAAATAAAATTTTAAAAACATGATTACGAGACATCACCTGAACATCCACTACAACAACCTACACATTTGGAAAGCCAGAGCGCCTACTCGGGGTACTGTTGGGCACCAGTCTGGTTATACACCATCACCACTCAGACTCAGAGACAATGTGACTGTAGACTCACTTGTACGTCGTCATTATCCTGCAAGAGAAAGACAACCCCCCTGAAAGGTTGAACATGTATTTCAGAAACTAACCTATGACATTGGGGCAGACTTCTCTCTCTCGCTCTCTCTCGCTCACTGACTGGAGAAGGATGCATGTGTATGTTTTCCCCACGCACATTTTAGCCAAAAACCTGGTTGCCTCATTGGTCACAATGTATCTTCCAGCAAGACAATAACCCCAAGCACACATCAAAATCCACAAAGAAATTGTTAATTGGCAACAATTAACATGAACCCCATTGACAACCTGCTGTTTGAATTGAAGAGGTCTATCCATAAGCGCATATCAAAGGTTCTGGTCTAAGATCCCTCCCAATGTTTTATAAAAGATCACTTGTTAAATCAAACGTCTTTCTCTGAGCAGTTGTGTTAGTGTAAAATAATATAATTTCCCCATTTGTTTGAGCATACAATATAGCTCAGTGTTAATATTATTTATTTAATAGTCTTTTTTCTCATCTTTATCAATAATGGAGGTGGCTGAAGCTAAGAATCTACAATCAAACTCTGTTTTCTGCCATGGTATCATCATCATGCTGATATTCATAGCTTGTGAAGTTATCAGCATTTGTCCTGTCAACCATTTCCTGAATAATTTATAAAGGGCAGCTCTTTATGTCATTAATAATTGTGGCTGTGACATTTACAGTACCCACTAGGCTACCAAACAAAAACACTCAGATCCCCAAGGCACATTTCATAAATGCAAATTATTGTCATTAGACTCTTCAGGTTGGTTTAAAGTTTAAGTAGCAAGTTTAAAAAAGAGCATGACACTTTGGGTCAACAAGGCCGGCTTTTCCTCTTGACAACCCAAATAACTTCTGAGGTTTAGGAAAGAATAACTGCCAAAATGTGTCAGTTATTATTTTTGTGACAGGAGCCTAATGTGCTAACCAGTTGAACTATAAAATGTACAGCCTGGGCAGAGGAGCTGGGCAAAGGCGCCTGAGTGGTTTTGACTGTGTCTGCTTGTTGTTACACCACGGATATCAACCTCCCCCAGCAGCAGTGACATGTTACAGTATCGACTGAGCTGCTCTGAGGTTTAGGGAAAACATCCATCAAATTCAGGCTGAAAATAAAGTCATTTTTTTGTCAAATCTAGGGCAGTGGTTCTTTACATAGCCTCTGATCAATTTGAAGGTAGATGCATGCCCCTGCATGAATTCTCTGCATGAATTCTCTGCATGAATTCTCTGCATGAATTCTCTATATAAAAAAAACATAAATTCCAACAGTTGTTGCTCTTTAAAGTGTCACCTAAAAATAAGTAGAGCTGCAAATAACTCACAAACAAAAAGAGACAAATGGTTATTGACCTTCATAAAACCAACAGTAGGCTAAAAAAATGCAAGAAAAACCTAACATACCGTTTAGCATTATTAGGGCAATAATTAAGAAGCTTAAAATCATTGAAACAGAGGTAAACTTACTGGAGAAGGATGTATGTGTATGTTTTCCCCACGCACAGTGAGGAAGATGGTTCGGGAAGCAAAGGGGAATCCAAGGGCCACAGTTAGAGAATTACCAAACTTAGTCGCACCTTGGGGTCTACAAATGTACAATCAGACACCACCTCCATGCCAATAGGCTGTTGGGAAGGGTTGCCAGAAAAAAGCCTTTGTTAAGTGTAACCAACATTTAAACGCCTGGACTTTGCTAAATGGCATTGGGACTTAGTTGGGACTTGGTGTTATGGTCAGATGAGACGGAAATAGAGCCATTTGGCCATAAAAATCAGCGGTAGGTTTGGCATCGAAAGAAGGATGCATGTGAAGAAAACCAACTACTGTAAAATATGGTTTTGGATCTTTGATGTTATGGGTCTGTTTTACTTCCACTGATCCTGGGGCCCTTGTTAAGGTCAACGGCATCATGAACTTTTCCAAGTACCAGGACATTTTAGCCAAAAAACCTATTTGCCTCTGCCTGGAGGTTGAAACTTGGCCACAATGGATCTTCCAGCAAGACAATAACCCCAAGCACACATCAAAATCCATAAAGAAATTGTTCATTGGCAACAATTAACTTGAACCCCATTGAAAACCTGTGGTTTGAATTGAAGAGGGCAGACCATAAGTACAGATCAAAGGTTCTGGTATAAGATCCCTCCCAATGTGTTCTCCAATCTCACTAAACATGATAGAAAAAGGCTCAGTGCCATTATCCTTCAAGAGGGTGCACAAAGTAATGAAAACAGGGGTGCCAATCATTTTGACACCGATCTTAATTTTTTAAATAAAAGATGACGTGTTAAATAAAACATCTTTCTCTGAGCAGTTGTGTTAGTGTAAAATAATATAATTTCCCCATTTGTTTGAGCATACAATATAGCTCAGTGTTAATATTATTTATTTAATAGTCTTTTTTCTCCTCTTTATCAATAATGGAGGTGGCTGAAGCTAATAATCTACAATCAAACTCTGTTTTCTACCATGGTATCATCATCATGCTGTTATTCATAGCTTGTGAAGTTATCAGCATTTGTCCTGTCAACCATTTCCTGAATAATTTATAAAGGGCAGCTCTTTATGTCATTAATAATTGTGGCTGTGACATTTACAGTACCCACTAGGCTACCAAACAAAAACACTCAGATCCCCAAGGCACATTTCATAAATGCTAATTATTGTCATTAGACTCTTCAGGTTGGTTTAAAGTTTAAGTAGCAAGTGTAAAAAAGAGATGAATTGCATGACACTTTGGGTCAACAAGGCCGGCTTTTCCTCTTGACAACCAAATAACTTCTGAGACGGGCATTTTGGTCAAATGCCATTCGGAAGGAAAGAATAACCAAAACGTGTCAGTTATTATTTTTGTGACAGGAGCCTAATGTGCTAACCAGTTGAACCATAAAATGTACAGCCTGGGCAGAGGAGCTGGGCAAAGGCGCCTGAGTGGTTTTGACTGTGTCTGCTTGTTGTTACACCACGGATATCAACCTCCCCCAGCAGCAGTGACATGTTACAGTATCGACTGAGCTGCTCTGAGGTTTAGGGAAAACATCCATCAAATTCAGGCTCAGGGAAAAGGTTGTAGTTTTTGGACTGAAAATAAATAAAGTTATTTTTTTTGTCAAATCTAAGGCAGTGGTTCTTTATTTAGCCTCTGATTAGCCTCCGTCATTTTGAAAGTAGATGCATTCTCCTGCATTAAAATTAACTATATGTGGAAGTATTGTATCAGTACGTGGACCTCTGTTGTGAAGATGAAAACATTTACAAGAGATATTAGTCAATGAGTGAATAATCTACAGGATGCATTTACTATTGTGATCTTAGTTAGTAGTGATGTAGAGAGACTGTATGTTGATTCCAGTCCTGGTTAGACTAAGAAGTAGGAAATAAAACACAGAATGCTAATAAACCTTTGATAGGAATATTTATCCTACATTTTTATAAATTACTAGAACAACTTCATAATTACTGGATGCAAATAAGCAATGGGGGAAATTAAGCTATCCACTGTGACAACAGGACCCTATCAAAGGATACATCCAAAATGGCACCCTATTCCCTGTATAGTGCAATTATTTTGACCAGGGCCCATGGGGAAAACAAAGCCTCCACCATTAGCCATTATCACAGTAATTTTACTTCAGGTTGCTCTCTGTAGCCCACTGTAATCACAGCAATGAGAATGACAACCCAAAATGACATCCCAAAATACACATCCGAGCCTTATAGCTTACTCTTAATAACCACCAGTCCTGCGTCATTCAGACAACCCATTAATTACGATAGCAGCCACCTATTTATACCTAAAGTCTTTATCCTCACTGGGGGTGGCCCCAGTCCCATTCATCATTCACCCTTTTTGGGGGGTGTGATAACTGTTCTGCATTGTTCTGTGAGAGATCCCAGACTCTGTAAATAACTGCACAGCCATCCATTCTCCAGAGCAGAGAGATATGTATAGGTACTTGGAATTAAAAAAACAAATGGAGAGGAGAAAACAGCAGGCAGAGGAGGGTATAACACCGTTAAGAAGATGGACTCGTGACCTTTGCAGCAAAGGACAGCTACTTTGTTGACTGGCAAAGGGAATACGCTATGGGCCCTGGTCAAAAGTAGTGCACTATATAGGCAATCAGCTGCCATTTGGGACACACTCTGACCTTGTTGCCGCAAGGTAACAAAGAAAGCATATAATGAGAGTGGGAAGTAACAGGGGGACTCAATAAAAAAGAAGCAGTGCATTTGGAGCAGGTAAGGGGCAAGTAGAAGAACTAATATAAAATTGTCAAAATTCTCTCGAATTACTGCCATCCTTTTCCCCCCACTTCATCCCCTCGCCACTTTGCTTTCTTTCCATCTTTCAGCCATTCAAATGAGTATTTTCTGAAGGATCTACAGTACCTTGTTTACCTGTGTGAACAAAGGAAGTGTCAGTCATATCTTTCCTCAAATTCTTTCTGCAGTAAACAAAACTCAGACTGACACTCACTGTCATTAGATTTAAGACTTAAGGTTTTTATATAATTTGTTATCACCTCTGAAAAAGTGGTGGCTGGGGAAAACATTTGCATTTTAGGAAATCTGACAAATAGATTTTTTTTGTAATCAGACAGCAGTAGAGCAGAACTGATGGATGTCATTCATTATCATCAAGTAAAGGAGACATCATAAGTAAGCTAGATCGCTTCCAAATGGCACCATGGCAGTTATTTAATAGACCTCGAACATAAATGTCTGTTACACTGATAAGCTTTTTGCTGTTTGATGAGATGTGAAGGTGAATTAATTAAGCTTATCATGCGCGTTAGAGTGACACACCATGGGTTAAATCTAATAATTAAAAGGGTTAGTTAAATAAATCTAAAGAAAATGAATGGCAAACTGTATCATTGCTACACCATTGACACCATAGAATTTCTGGAATTGATTCTTATTGTTGTTGGGAACATTAATTCTCATATTATTTATTACCCTGGGGGATTGTATAAAGATGTATGGGTTAAGTTGCATTGCAAACCAATTTGCATGGAATAACATTTGGTATACAGTTGAAGTCGGAAGTTTACCTACACCTTAGCCAAATACATTTAAACTCAGTTTAACAATTCCTGACATTTAACCCTAGTAAAAATTCCCTGTCTTAAGGTCAGTTAGGATCACCACTTTATTTTAAGAATGTGAAATGTCAGAATAATAGAGAGAATAATTTATTTCAGCTTTTATTTCTTTCATCACATTCCCAGTGGGTCAGACGTTTACATACACTCACAATTAGAATTTGGTAGCATTGCCTTTAAATTGTTTAACTTGGGTCAAATGTTTCGGGTAGCCTTCCACAAGCCTCCCACAATAAGTTGCGTGAATTTTGGCCCATTCCTCCTGGCAGAGATGGCGTAACTGAGTCAGGTTTGTTGTCACGCCCTGGCCTTAGTTATCTTTGTTTTCTTTATTATTTTGGTTAGGCCAGGGTGTGATATGGGTGATTTATGTTTTTTGTCTTGTCTAGTTTTTTTTGTAGATTTATGGGGTTGTGTTCAGTTTAGGTGTCTAGGTAAGTCTATGGTTGCCTAGATTGGTTCTCAATCAGAGGCAGGTGTTTATTGTTGTCTCTGATTGGGAACCATATTTAGGCAGCCATATTCTTTGGGTATTTTGTGGGTGATTGTTTCCTGTCTTTGTGTTTTATGCACCAGTTAGGACTGTTACGATTTTCACGTTTATTGTTTTGTAGTTTGTTCATGTTTGAGTTTTCTTAATAAAGAACCATGAACTATAACCACGCTGCGTTTGGGTCCGCCTCACCTTCCCAGGAAGAAAGCCGTGACAGAATCACCCACCACAACAGGACCAAGCAGCGTGGTGACAGGCAGCGCCAGCAGGAGCAGCGCAATCAGGACTTCTGGACGTGGGAGGAAATCCTCGACGGGAGAGGACCCTGGGCAAAGCCAGGGGAGTGTCGCCGCCCCAAGGTGCAGCAGGACAGGCAGGAGGAGCAGTGCAAGGAGGAATGGACATGGGAGGACGAGTTGGACGGTGATGGACCCTGGACACGGGTGAATATCGCCGCCCCAAGGCAGAGCTGGAGGCAGCCAAAGCGGAGAGGCGGCGGTTTGAAGAGGCAGCACGGAAGCAGGGCTGGGTGTCAGCCCCAAAAATGTATTGGGGGGGGGGGGGGCACACAGGAAGTATGGCGAGACCGGGCAGGCACCGTGTTATGCTGTGGAGCGCACGGTGTCCCCAGTGTGGGTGCATAGCCCGGTGCGGTACATACCAGCTCCTCGCATCGGCCGGGCTAGAGTGGGTATCGAGCCAAGTGCGTACATGGCACCAACCTTACGCATAATGTCCCCGGTTCGCCTGCACAGCCCAGTGCGGGCTATTCCACCTCGCTGCACTGGCAGGGCGACCGGGAGCATTCTACCAGGTAAGGTTGGGCAGGCTCGGTGCTCAAGAGCTCCAGTGCACCTGCACGGTCCGGTCTATCCAGTGCCACCTACATGAACCAGCCCTCCGGTGGCAGCCCCCCGCACCAGGCTTCCTGTGCGTGCCCAGTACTCCCTGTTCCTCCTCCCTGTACTCGCCCTGAGGTGTGTGTCCTCGGCCCAGTACCACCAGTGCCGGCACCACGCACCAGGTCTACAGTGCGCCTCGCCTGTCCAGCACTGCCAGAGCCTTCCTCCTCTCCAGCGCAGCCGGAGTCTCCCGCCTGTCTGGCGCTGCCAGAGCTTCCGCCCCTCAGTCCAGAGGCGACAGAGCTCCTCTGTCCAGCGTTGCCGGAGCTGCCCGTCTGTCCAGAGCCGCTAGAGTCTCCCGTCTGTCCAGAGCTGCTAGAGTCTCCCGTCTGTCCAGAGCTGCTAGAGTCTCCCGTCTGTCCAGAGCTGCTAGAGTCTCCCGTCTGTCATGAGCCGCCAAAGCCGCCCGTCTGTCATGAGCCGCCAGAGCCGCCCGTCTGTCATGAGCCGCCAGAGCCCCCATCTGTCATGAGCCGCCAGAGCCGCCAGTCAGCATGGAGCCGCGAGAGCCGCCAGTAAGCATGGAGCCTCCAGAGCCGCCAGTCAGCCAGGATCTTCCAGAGCCGCCAGTCAGCCAGGATCTGCCAGAGCCGCCAGTCAGCCAGGATCTGCCAGAGCCGCCAGTCAGCCAGGATCTGCCAGAGCCGCCAGTCAGCCAGGATCTGCCAGAGCCGCCAGTCAGCAAGGATCTGCCAGAGCCGCCAGTCAGCCAGGATCTGCCAGAGCCGCCAGTCAGCCAGGATCTGCCAGAGCCGCCAGTCAGCCAGGATCTGCCAGAGCCGCCAGTCAGCCAGGATCAGCCAGAGCCACCAGTCAGCCAGGATCCGCCAGAGCCGCCATTCAGCCAGGATCCGCCAGAGCCGCCTTTCAGCCAGGATTCGCCAGAGCCGTCAACCTGCCTGAGCTACCTCTTAGTCCTGAGCTACCCCTCAGTCCTGAGCTACCCCTCAGTCCTGAGCTACCCTTCGGTCCTGAGCTTCCTCAGTAATGAGGCACCCCTCAGTCCAGGTGGGCCCTTTGTTAGGGTTACTAGGCCAAGGTCGGCGGCGAGGGTCGCCACTCAAAGGACGCTAAAAAAGCGGACTAAGACTATGGTGGAGATGGGTCCACGTCCCGCGCCAGAGCCGCCACCGTGGACAGAACGCGTCTCCTTCCCGAGCAGTATGATGGCTGAGTGGTCCCATGGTGTTTATACTTGCATACTATTGCTATTGTTTGTATAGATGAACGTGTTACCTTCAGGCGTTTGGAAATTGCTCCCAAGGATGAACCAGACTTGTGGAGGTCTACAAAAAATGTTCTGAGGTCTTGGCTGATTTCATTTGATTTTCCCATGATGTCAAGCAAAGAGTTACTGAGTTTGAAGGTAGGCCTTGAAATACATCCACAGGTACACCTCCAATTGACTCAAATTATGTCAATTAGCCTATCTATCAGAAGCCAAGACGTAATTTTCTGGAATTTTCCAAGCTGTTTAAAGGCACAGTCAACTTAGTGTATGTAAACTTCTGACCCACTGGAATTGCGATACAGTGAATTATAAGTGAAATAATCTGTCTGTAAACAATTGTTGGAAAAATTACTTGTGTCATGCATGCAAGTAGATGTCCTAACCGACTTACCAAAACTATAGTTTGTTAACAAGAAATGTGTGGAGAGAGAGAGAGAGAGAGAGAGAGAGAGAGAGAGAGAGAGAGAGAGAGAGAGAGAGAGAGAGAGAGAGAGAGAGAGAGAGAGAGAGAGAGAGAGAGAGAGAGAGAGAGAGAAATCCTAAGGAGGCGTCTTTATTCTATCTGCATAAACTAGCATAAAGCAATGACCTAAATACACCCATCACACTGTAGGCAGTGGAATTGGTCATTTCTTTTTCAGGTACAGTATGCAAATAACCCAAATGGCTAAGGATGCTAAACTCAAGCTGCATTTCATCTGAAGCGAAGGCCAACTAATATCTTCATCCTCTTTATGGTATAGCTTTAGTGTCCAATAAGAAAATAACCACCTTTTGCTTCATATAAAAACAGGATATTGAACAGCATTCAGAGCACACATATACAGTGCAGTCTTATTCTGAATTAATATTTAGAAATCTGTTGAGATTCAGAATCAGATCAAAAAAGAGAAGGATCAAAGTGTTCTGAATTCTGTGTATTTATCTGTTCCTACAAAACCTTCCCTTCAGGGCTTTCTATCCCCCTCTGCCTTATCCCCCCCCCCCGTACAGAAGAAAACTAAATATTTTCTCAATACACACTTCCAGGCGGGCGAGACCACATGCAAGCTGTGCAGTCCATGAAAAACAAACCAAACAAACACAACAGCTGTTTATTAGACAGAACCAGTACTGGTTTTCACTCCTCCTTTGTACTTAATTGATGAATTAAGGTCATTAATTAGTAAGGAACTCCCCCTCACATTGTCGTGTAGGGGTTAATAAAAAATAATAAAAAACAGCAGACACTAGGCCTTCCATGGAATGAGTTTGACAGCCCTACTATAGGGTTTTTAATCAACTACGCGTGAACCATGCAGGGCTGCATCCAGGTTCAGATGGTACATTTACTGGGATCATATACCGTAATGGATCCTTAGGTGTGCAGCAGCTAGCCTTTCCATTAGATGTAATGATGCTAAAAACCCAAGGTCATAAACTTCAGAATGTGCTTTCTCAAAATTATTTCACAATTAACTCGAATGAATGCCGTACTTAACCAAATGTGGAGAAAATATATTCCAGCATTATGCTGTTGTGGTTCTAGGGAAATGACATTCAAACTATTCTGCTCATTCATTGCCTGTTGGAGCTTGGAGACCGGACAGAAATGTTCAATATAAGCTGTCGACAGTGCTCAGAGAAAGTGATTAGCCATTTGGGATATTACGGGACATAAGAATACTAATGGTGAATTAACGTTTATTCAGAGCTACCCAAGTCAAAAACAGCATTAGCAGAGGCGGAAATTGGACAGCTCAGTGTGCTAACGATTAACCTTAGACTAAAGAAGCATGTGAAAGCATGTAGCAACCGTATTTGGGTCAGTGATTATGCACACATATTACCATACAACTAACCAAGTCTATGAGGAGTTCAACTAAAAGGGCATAATCATTTATACAGTCATACTTCATCTCACACATACCATAAAAGGAGAGGGAATCTAGAGTAAAGCTATCCTGAATATAAGCAGCTCTAGCAGTGGTTGTGGTTGGATGTGTGTGCCCAGAGGGCGTCAAGCACCATTTTGTTTTCTGAGGGGGCTCACTGATGTCCAAATGAAACTGAGGGGGCCACCTCTAGTTGGGGTGAATGCCTTTCCCTATATAGTGCAGTACTACGACCAAAAGTCGGTTGAAAGTAGTGCACTATATAGGAATAGGAATAGTGTGTCACTCAGGACGCAGCCAGAGTGAGGTGTCATTGGCTGAAGGCTGAAAGGCTGAAACAACAGAGCTGCAGATCCTGGAGTTTTGTGTTTTGTGTTATTGGCTGAAGGCGGAAAAGGCTGAAACAACAGTTCCCTTGGAGACGGGAGGATTAACAGAGGCACCCGGCCACTTCAATAATGTTCATTATGTAGAAATCAATAAACTCAGGCTTCCTGATGCCCTGGTGGATTTATCTTCCGGACATTTTCTGCCTTCCAAATGGTACCCTATTTCCTATATAGTGCACTACTTTTGACCAGAGCCCTATGGGTGTAGTGCACAAAAGTAGTTCTCAATAAATCCATTAATTTCAGCAGCTAGCATATTTAAGTGTGCAGAAGCTAGCATCTCCAACCTACACATACTGTCGATTGTCCTGTCATTCTGCAGGAGAATGGAGGTGTTATATATTAAATCATTCATGTGTTTACTGTAGGTGAAGTGGGTTATGGGTTTAGTACAGTGGCTACAATCTGACACTGTGGCTGGGGTCTGGGGTCTGGGGGGGGGGGGGTCTGTCTGTCTGTCTGTGGCTCTAGCTGTATTTGTTGGGTGACAGTGCGATTGATTGCTCTGTCTGGCCTCCCTCGGTTGGGAGAGGAGCATCCTCTGTTCCGAACCATTGGCCACAGATGGCGTGGTTAATGACTGAATCTGTCAGTGACAGACAGGGAGGCATGAGGGGAAATAGCAGACACAGCAGAACAGAGTTTTATCGAACCTCTATTTTACAGTATCAGCAATCAGCATACGTTATACCAAATAAATCAAAATGTTATGTAAAGTAACCAAGGTTTTACGAAGGAAGGAGCGAGACACAGCTCACTCTATGAGGAATAACGCTTCTGTCCCCTAGTAACCTCCCTACTAACATGACCCAGTATGCTACTGTACTGCTGATTCCCTGCTGTCTCTAAATACCACAGCAGAGCACTTCCTCAGTTTAAGGAAATCAAGCGGAAACAAAACATAATGCCACACTGATTGTAAAACCTTGATTGCAGTATACTCTACTTCCTGCACCATGGTTACAGTAGCTCCCTGAAGCTGCAGGCTGAGGAGGTGGTTATGTCACCAACATCATGACAGAGAAGGAGAAGGAGGTTGAGGAGGAGGGGAGAAGGACAAAGAGGACGAAGCAAGGGGGAGGAGGAAGAGGGGGGAGGGGCAAGGAGGAGGAGAGGGGTTCAGGCCTGTAATGGTTGATGAAGGCTGCAGAGACATGCCTCACCCTGCTTGGAAGCGACCACTACTCTCCCTCCCTCTAGGTCTCCACCACCATATTATTTATGGCACAAAAGCCTTATCTTTAAAGGGATGCCCTAATGCACATATTAAATGCAGAATAATTCCTGCCACATCGTGGGACACAAGGTCTGATCATGGAATACCGGGAATATTAACTGGATTGTCCAATTCTGAGTAACACGTGGTCCATGTGTACAACACATCCATGTGTGAATTCTACAAAACAACATGTATCAGGGTTAAACACACGTCACTCGTGAACCAAAGAGCTTTTAAGCTAGTCAGCTGCTTTGTTTATCATTTTCCTTTTCAAATGGTTTTTCTTTGAGAATAGGGTCCTTTCGGTACCACACACAATTTGACCTGACTCCTGGGGTCAGTTACAGCCAAGGGCCAGGCAGCGTGAATGCTGATGGATGATGATGTGCGGCGAAAGGGTGCCTCTGCTGCTCTGCCCTCATACCCTGAGTGTGGACTCACTGGGAGAAAGGGGGTCACAGTTTATTTGGAAAGTCCGGATGGTCCATCTGTTGATAAGCAACTGCTTGCTAAGGTTACAGTTAGGGTTAGGTTTAAGGGTAAGGGTTAAGGTTAGGGTTAGTAGATAGTTGAAATGTTACTGATAGTCTGTAGAGCATTTACAAATGGACCATCCAAATAAAGTGTTATCGAAAGGGGTCTGAATGGAGGATAAGACGAGAGTAGGAGGAGGAAAGCAGTGTTCCCAGAACAGAAAGCGCTGAAGGAAAAACAAGCCTGAGCTTCCAGGGTAACTGACTGGGACTGGGCCTAGATATGTTTCTGCTTTATGTGCTGCATTTGTACAACTCTTTGGCTACATATAGAACTGACAAAGAAACATTTACACACACAAACACACCCACACAGACAGAGACTCAGGCAACGACTGCTACGATGAGAATTGTGGCAGTTTCAGGGCTTGGCATCTCTTTTCTATTAACACAAACCATGTATTGAATCAGTCTGATTCTCCACTAACTAACAATTAGTGGGCTATTGCACAGACTCAAACAAAAAGCACAGAGGGCTTTACACTAAGCTAAAGTAAAAGTTTTGGTCAAGGATATCTGAATTAACAGACACGTGAAATAAAACGTACCATCAGTATAGATATTCTTAAGAGAAAGGATACCCCAAATAAACCATTTTTGTATTCACTTCCTGCATCCTCTCTGGATATCCAGGTCTCAGGTGTTGCATAAGGGGGAGTGATCTGATTAAATAAAAGTGTGGTTATTTTTTCTAATCCTAATTTCCCCCATGGCCAGCTTTCATTATTCTCTCAACTGTCAATTTGTAAACAGATTTGCGGCGCGGGGAGCAGCTGCTGTGGTTTACAATATCGTCCAGACTTTCCTCAACCCTGAGGTGCTGCAGCAGACGATGATTGGATCTAATCAAAACACCCACGGACAAAAAAAAAGAGATAAAATTAGATTCTTCACCAGTCCACACACACGAGCTGCAGCTCCTCTCTCTGTTTTAGCAAGCTAGGTGAGCTGGTATCCCAAAGTCTACCTGTGGCTTTCTGCCTTTCTGCCTGCCTACTTGTTTGCTTGTCAAAGCTAGCACCTTTGTGTGTGAGGACAAGCACATCTGTCGTAACATAGATCTCTGTGGTAAACATCTCTGTCACATCTGTCACTGCAAATCTCATCGGATTATCTGATGTCATCACACAGGGAAACAAAATGCAGCTGCTTAGTCTGTAAATGAGAATGAGTTAGAGAGAGATACTTTTGTTTATCCATTTCACTTGCTTTGGCATTGTAAACATATGTTTCCCATGCTAATAAATTGAGAGAGTGAGAGAGAGAGTGAGAGAGAGAGTGAGAGAGAGAGTGAGAGTGAGAGAGAGGGAGAGAGAGAGAGAGAAAGAGACACAAACCTTTTGCTGTGATGGCAGGCTGCTCCCCCAGCAGCAGCTTTAGTCTCTTGGCGTGGATTTTGCCTTGGTAATGTGACTGTGCCACCACTGCTGAGGTGAAGGACATGTTACACAGTGTGCAACACTTGTTCTTGTCCACGTCTCCCTCCTCACTGCCCTGTAAGGAAAACACACACACACACACACACACACACACACACACACACACACACACACACACACACACACACACACACACACACACACACACACACACAGGTTCAGTAAAAAAGGCTATCAGCCAACAAATAGTAAAAACAAAACAAATCTCTCCCTGCATGAAGGAGGATGTTGTTTATTTTTCACACAAAGCTTTGCTGCACAGAATCAGACATTTTAGGGATAAATGGACACCTGAATATAACAAAAAAAATGACACGATTCATCAATGCGTGGTGTGTATGTATACACTGTGTGTGGTGTACAGTATAAACCAGCCCCAGCAAATACTTTCCAAACCCTGTAGGTTAGAGCAGCATGGTGCTTAGGGGCCAGCTGTACACTGAGCACATCAGTAAGCTCTATACGCCACAGTTCCAGGGGACAGAAACAATCTACACTCCTCGTGGGCTTGATCATTTGGTTCCTGGTGGGATGCAAATGGAGGTAATTCAGCAGTTGTATGGAGTAATACAAAGTGGGGAGTGATGGGATGAGGACCGCTCCCGGAGACTCCATCTGTGCTGCCCGCCTGCTGCAGAAACACATTATCCTGACAGAGAGAGGGGGGAATCAGAGGGGGCGGAGAGAGAGAGAGAGAGAGAGAGGGGGAAGAGAGAGAGAGAGAGAGAGTGGAGGAAGACAGATACAGTAAGTAAAGACAGGGAGAGAGAGAGAGATGAAGAAAGAGATATATTGAGAAAGTGAGTGAAAGGGATAGAGTGAGAACGAGAGAGATAAAGAGAGAACGAGAGAGCTAAATGCACTTGGCTGCCAGGAGACAGACGCAGCCATTTCTACCAGGAAACGACCCCACCAGGCAGGGTCATTGGCAGACTGATTAAAAACTATTAAAACTTCAGACCAAAATTATTCCTTTTTAAGTTGACTTCAGCTCATTGTATTGTGACGTATTATTTTCACAATTCAACAGTCACAAACATATTTCACTTTTTTTTTTGCTGGCTGGAATCAAGCAGTTTACATTTTTAGACACAAAGCATTACTCATATACATTTCCCTCATATAGTACATTCACAGCACTGCACTGAAAGGAATTTTAAAGAGCCATATGATGGATGAGCCCATCTATGACTAAAATGCAACGCTTGTTTGCATGTATTCTCCTCCACTTCAATCTCCCAGTGGAGATAGTGGGTAGTGATCTGGCTACAGCACACTGTGACACAATGCTGTGCCTTAAGGCACAGTCACACATTACATGACATCAACAGACATCTCCAGTTCTCCTGTATAGATAGCCAGATAAGATTCCTGATGTAGAAAGCCTAGGCTAGGCCTAAGGTCTGCTAGCTTGCAAGAGACAGTATGTGGATGTGTCCCAAATTTTGACCAGGGCTCTGGTCCAAATAAGTGCACCATAAAGGGAATCGGGTGTCATTTTGGATGCAAATGTCATCTACACCTAGGGTCTGCTGCCTACACCTAGGGTCTGCTGTCTACACCTAGGGTCTGCTGTCTACACCTAGGGTCTGCTGTCTACACCTAGGGTCTGCTGTCTACACCTAGGGTCTGCTGTCTACACCTAGGGTCTGCTGTCTACACCTAGGGTCTGCTGTCTACACCTAGGGTCTGCTGTCTACACCTAGGGTCTACTGTCTACACCTAGGGTCTACTGTCTACACCTAGGGTCTACACCTAGGGTCTACTGTCTACACATAGGGTCTGCTGCCTACACCTTCTCAGAGACATAACTGTTCATCTGGGCTAGATCCTTACTTTCTGTCTGGATAATAGGGGTGAGTAAAAATGGCAGACTACTACCACTCCAACAGACTGAGTGCTGATAGGAGAGCAGCCTGAGTGGAGAGAGAGAGAGAGGCATCCTGGATACTGCACTGTGAGTCACTCAATGACACACACACATATACACAGCACCCCTGCCTCCTCCTGCCCTTAGCATGTCCTTCAGTGCTTCTCTCTCTCGTACAGGGACACACGTACGCACGTACGCATGCACACACAGACGCGCACACACAAGTATGCACGCACACGCACACACACACACACACACACACACACACACACACACACACACACACACACACACACACACACACACACATTTCCCTTACATAGCTCACCCGAACAGTTAATGCAGAGCAGGCTCTCTCTTATCATTTCATACCTCATACCATAAATAATGAAAATAAATGGGAAAATGAGACCAAAATATAACAGGAAATGAACCTTCATAAAATCTGAGCCAATCATCATTTCATGGTTAATTAATACGAGATAAATGAGAGTGGGTAATTGCAGAGAATCTAATTAACGCTGAGGTAACTGCACACTGTTTCTGTGCTGCCAGCCAGGTTGCATGGTGTTAATACTTAGTCATTAGGTAGAATCATCTGTCAAGAGGGAAGCATTACCATCTATATTTACATATGAAACCAATAGTTATAGGAAGGGATAGGCTTAGCATCTGCATTTACATATGAAACCAATAGTTATAGAAAGGGATAGGCTTAGCATCTAAATTTACATATGAAACCAATAGTTATAGAAAGGGATAGGCTTAGCATCTACAATTACATATGAAACCAATAGTTATAGAAAGGGATAGGCTTAGCATCTACAATTACATATGAAACCAATAGTTATAGAAAGGGATAGGCTTAGCATCTGCATTTACATATGAAACCAATAGTTATAGAAAGGGATAGGCTTAGCATCTACATTTACATATGGGCTTAGGATAGATAGGCTTAGCATCTCCACCTGGCACAGCCAGAAGAGGACTGGCCACCCCTCATAGCCTGGTTCCTCTCTAGGTTTCTTCCTAGGTTTTGGCCTTTCTAGGGAGTTTTTCCAAGCCACCGTGCTTCTACGCCTGCATTGCTTGCTGTTTGGTGTTTTAGGCTGGGTTTCTGTACAGCACTTTGTGACATCAGCTGATGTAAGAAGGGCTTTATAAATACATTTGATTGACTGATTGATTTTCATTTACATATGAAACCAATAGTTACAGGAAGGGTTAGGCTTAGCATTTGCATTCACATATAAGTAATTCATGTAGCAGAGCAATAAATCCTTCTTATGAAACCATTACTTATAGGCGGCGAGAACGTGTGTAAAGCTCAGCAATGA
Source organism: Oncorhynchus kisutch (assembly GCF_002021735.2). Classification (NCBI taxonomy): domain Eukaryota; kingdom Metazoa; phylum Chordata; class Actinopteri; order Salmoniformes; family Salmonidae; genus Oncorhynchus; species Oncorhynchus kisutch. The sequence continues at coordinate 37,979,202 of NC_034176.2, forward strand.
ACGATTTATAGTTTCGGTTTTGATTTTCTTTCAAAAAGAAATGCTTTATGTGGGTTCAACGCTGTAGCAACACAGAATAAAACAATTGATGGTAGTGACTTTCCGTTACTATTACTATTAGAATCTAACCATCATTTATTCACATTATTTTACTTAAACACAATATTTTGGTTATGTATATTACATACTTGTTTTTAGTATCATATATGATGTCTACTTTTCTATTAATAAAACCCCAATGATGGTAGGGACTGCCCAGTACTGCATATCACTTACTAATAAACCATCCCTTATTCAAATTACTTTACTTTAAGGAAATATTTAAGTCGTTGTGTATGTTTTTTTTATTTGATTTGATTTGACTTATTTTATTCCAAGTGACTGACTGATCTACAAATCACCTTTCAACATAAATAACAACTAATTATTTGTAGATCAGTCAGTCAGTCACAATTTACCCATGATGCATTGCGGTTTTAATCCTCTCGAACACGGCCAATGAGAACAGGTAGCTGTAGGCGCAATGGATTCTAGTCATTGTAGTTAATGCTTCATTCCCATTCATGTGAGGCATAATAAAATAATATTTTTGGCTTGCAGACAATATATTATCTTTGCTCTCAAAGCCATAGCTGCACATTTTCATCTCAGTTTAAGCGAAGAAGCAGCATATCCTTGCGCTTCAAAAAAAGAAGAGATACAGTATTATGCATTACTGCATTGAACCATCATGCTGCAGCAATTGTGTTTCTTTTCTCCAGTGCTGCTGCATCAAAGTCACCACAACAGGTTTCATTGTCCAATGAAACAGACTGTGTCTAGGTTCCCATTGATTTCCAGCAGAGAGTGTGTGTGTGCTTGCGTGTGTGCATGCATGCTCCTGGAGACTCTGTAGGTCTGCATACAGTAGCTGATATGATGCTGGGGATAATTCTGTAGGCCAAGAAACACTCAATATTCTGTCTGTGTTCCAAATAGCACCCAATTCCCTTTATAGAGCACTAAACAGCTTATATAGGGCATGGGTACTCAAGTACTATTTGAGAAGATCCATACACACACATTTCCTAGGTGGCAAAGGTCCGGATAGCATAGTAACAAACTTTCACCTTGCAACCTATGCGACTCCAAACTGTTCACACCCCTCTTGTTGGCGGAGGGAACATTTAGCATATTGTAAGCTAATTTCCTGCAATTCTACACTATCTTCCATGTCTTATGTGTGTTTATATCAAACCATGGGTCGAAGCCTGACCGATCCGGTCTGCGGTCCGCCAGTTGAAATAGGGAATAAGGTGCTATTTCGGACAAAGCCACAAATGACTCTGGCGGATCTACCTCCAGGCACATAGGGGGGAAGTAGGACAGCAAGTGCAAGAGTAACCGACAAAAAGTTGGTCCTAATATAGACTGGGTCAATGCATTCTATTGCTGTCAGCTGAGGCCATGCAGGGAGGCAGGCAGGGAGGCACTGAGTGGTCCAGACATTGTAACCACTGCTGCTCTCTCTCGTCTCTCTCATACCCCCCCAAAAAACAGACAAAACTTTGACCTTCACATTAGACATCAGTGTGTGTGTGTGAGTGTGTGTGTGTGTGTGTAAGATCACAAACGACATGAACTGTACTTTATTCCACCTGCATATGTTTAAAGACCTCAATGAGAGGAGTATCAGTGAAATGTTGAGAACAAAGCACATTGTGGCCACAGAATACAGACACTGTTGCCCTATTCTATTTAAATAATATTCACATAGGACAATTAAAATGTATTTTGCAAACTGAGAGGTGACATTTATCATCTTGTGCACTTTTATTTGAAACAGGTAACCAGTAGCAGCAGCCTTTCTCACATCATTCATCTACTGTTTATTGTTTAATGAAGGGATTAGGAATGAACAGCGGGTTTCATCTTCATCCAGGCTATTCTGAGTGTAAAGCAATTATAAACACAGCTAGCGTCATCTTGTCTTCACACCATGGATGGCCAAGTAGATGGAATGACTTTAAGGAGATAGTGATTGGCAGCTCTGCTTTTTGAGATCTGAGCTTGCAAGCTGCGGTAATGTACTGAGTACTGACTCTTACCGAAAAGTCAGCTATTTTAATTAATTAGCCATAATATGCTGCATGAGTCTTAATGAAAATTACTTATGACTGTTTTAGAAAGTTACTCTGCATTCCAAATGGCTCCCTATTCCCAATATAGTGCATTACATTTGACTAGAGCCCTATAGGCCCTGACCAAAAGTAGTGCACTAAATTGGGAATAGGGAGCCATTTGGGAAGCATAAATCATAACTGTCATGGTTCCACCCGTCCCCAAGGGACGACAAAGACCGTCCTAGAGACATTAATGACACTCAGGTGTGTCCTATTACTAATTATGATTTCCCTTTAAGAGAGGTGTTTTCTGTTTCTGATTCCCTCCAACCACAGCACGCTCCCAACCGAGGAGGAGCCAATGCACCAGTTTCATCGCCTATTGCTACAGGCATCGCCGTAGTTCATACAGGGCCCCTGCACCGGGAACCCAAGATCCCAGCCCCCGAACGGAATGACGACCACCCAGGTGGATGCAAGAGTTTCCTCACTCAGTGCTCTCTGGTGTTCGAGTTACAGTCCTCCTCGTTCCACACCGACCGGGCCATGATCGCCTACATCATCTCTCTGCTCTCGGGCAGGGCCCTGGCATGGGCAACGGCTGTGTGGGAACAGCAGCCACCATCCTGCAGCTCCATATTAGCCTTCACTGCGTCGAGTCTTTGACCACCCAGTCGGCAGACGAGAAGCAGCAAGCCGACTATTTAGACTCCGCCAGGGTGCCAGGCTAGTGGCTGACTTTGCCATTGAGTTCAGCACCCTCGCCGTCGAGAGTGGGTGGAATACTGAGGCACTGGTAACCACTTTCCACCAGGGTCTGTCTAACTCCATCACGGATGAACTGGCAGCTCGAGAACTGGGAGAGGACCTCGAGTCCCTAATAACGCTGGCAATCAGGTTTGACAACCGCATCCGAGAATGGGTGAGATAGCGGTCTTTGACACCACTCCGGCATCCCGGTTTCCTGAGCACCCCAAGCCCACAGAGCTCAGCATGGAGGAACCCTTGCAGTTGGAATGCACACGTCTGAGCCCACAGGAACGTGACAGGCGCATGTGCAAAGGCTGTTGCCTCCACTGCGGAGGTCTTAGTAATCTCTGTGCTGCATGCCTAGAGCTGACGGGAACCGCCAGGGCTCACCAGGACGAGCTGACGAGCTGTGCAGATTCACCCCAGCTACCCAGTCACTGTCTGTCACTATCTGCAACCCTCCACTCGGACAACCGTCAGCACCAGATTCAAGTATTCTTGGATTCTGGGGCAGCGGATCATTTCATTGATCAAGACGTCGCTAAAGAATTACAAATCCCTTGCATGAATTGTCCCATCCCGCTGCAGACTCGAGCCCTTGAGTCTGGTTCTGGCGAGGTGGAATATCAGACGAAGCCCATTCTACTGCAGGTTGGGGTGAACCACTCAGAGACTCTTAATTTTCTGTTGATTTCTGTTCCCGAGAACCCCTTATCCTAGGGTACCCCTGGCTAGCGCTACATACAGTGGGGAGAACATGTATTTGATACACTCCCGATTTTGCAGGTTTTCCTACTTACAAAGCATGTAGAGGTCTGTAATTTTTATCATAGGTACACTTCAACTGTGAGAGACGGAATCTAAAACAAAAATCCAGAAAATCACACTGTATGATTTTTAAGTAATTAATTTGCATTATATTGCATGACATAAGTATTTGATAAATCAGAAAAGCAGAACTTAATATTTGGTACAGAAACCTTTGTTTGCAATTACAGAGATCATACGTTTCCTGTAGTTCTTGACCAGGTTTGCATACACTGCAGCAGGGATTTTGGCCCACTCCTCCATACAGACCTTCTCCAGATCCTTCAGGTTTCGGGGCTATCGCTGGGCAATACGGACTTTCATTTTTGGAGATTTTTGGACTTGGTCTCCATTCAAGAAGCCAAGAGGTTGAACGGTTGCCAAGCTAGGTGGGCTCTGTTTTTTAGCAGGTTCTATTTCACACTAGCTTATCGATCCAAGAATCAGAAAGCAGACACCCTGTCCCGCCAACGCGATGTCTCTAACGAGAAGAGGGACCCCGAGCCCATCATCCCCATTACCTATCGTCTCCAGCTTTCCAGGTCTATGAGGGTCTGTCCATCCTTCCATGTCTCCCGTCTCAAGCTGGTAATGACCATTCCCTTCTCCCCGCCCACACCTGCCCCTCCACCCTCTTGACTTGTGGATGGCTGCCCGGCCTACACTGTCCAGCGTCCGTTGGAGGATTGTCGGGTCCAAGGCACCCTGCAGTGCCTGGTGGACTGGGAGGGCTACGGTCCCGAGGAGCGGGCGTGGGTGCCTGCAGGGACATCCTGGATCCGGGACTTGCTTGGGACTTCAACCAACTATGTGGTGGTCGCTCTGGCTCTGCGGCTGGAGCCGCTCCTAAAAGGGGGGGTACTGTCATGGTTCCACCTGTCAACAGAGGGCGGCAGAGAGCGCCAGAAACATTAATTACACTCAGGTGTGTCCCTTTGAGAGAGGTGTGTTTTCTGTTTCCCTTTGCAGTAGCATGATTTTGGTTCCCTGTGTTCGTCCCCAGAGTGAGTTTTCCAGTCCTAGTAATTGTTGTTTTTTCCAGTATCACTGTTATCATTATATTCTCGTTTTCAAGTAAAGTATTCACGTTAATCCCAAATCATTGATTCCTCATCTGGTCCATTCTCTGCACCTGGGTTCAACCTCAGCCCCTCACAATAACACTTTCATTGGTAACGATGACGGTATTTCAGTAGCAATAGCACCCAAATGGACAATTTATAATTAATGTGGGAATGAGATTAGCCCTCACAAATAAACACACATCACCTCTCATCATCATAAAACTGTATTATACTGAGAAAGCCTTGGCTGGTGATTATTACTATAGTGCTTGGGTGTTTGAATATTTAATTGAGAATTCTTGAGCTGAGTGAAAATATTCACTGTAACGGATTACTGTTGCTTATACAGTAAGTTATTGTTATCAACAGTTAACTACTGTGAAACTACCTGCTCTGATACTGTAATTAAATTACAGTAAGTGAAAATGTAATGAGACGGAATTCACGACACAAGCGGTTCACAAAATGTTTCGTGTTAGGCTATAAAAATGAATTTTATCAAACAAAAGACCATTCATTGTGTAACAATGAGGATTGGGATTGCAAACAGAGGAAGATCGTCAAAGGTAAACAATTTATTTTATTCCATTTTGTGATTTTGTTACGCCTGTGCTGGTTGAAATATTTTTTTTTTATGGGGCTCTATCCTCAGATAATCGCATCGTATTCTTTCGCAGTAAATCCTTTTTTAAATCTGACAACGCAATTGGATTAGCAAGATTCTACACTTTCGAAACATGTGAGACACTTGTATTTTCATGAATGTTTAATATGACTATTTATGTAGCGATCACCATATGTTGTCGAATTTCATCCCGCTAACAGGTTCTGTGCACAGAGAGGTTAACAGTGTACTGAGAAAAACACAAATGGATCATACTGATGGATCAAGGACCCATTATAATTGTTGTAGTATCTCCATAAAGAGCACACCAAATAGTAGGGCTGCACTAAATGGAATGGTGTGTTTTACTCAAACAATACACTTGAACCTTTTGTCATATTCTCATATTTCTGGTCTTCAAAGGGATCTAAAAAGTGACCCAAACAGCATGAACAATATCAAATTGATTATTCAAATTGCCATTAAACAGAAATGGGAAATGCTGTTTCGCTGTGAAGATAGGAGAAAGCAGCCTTATGCAGTATTTGTTTCAGCCTCATAATAGGTGAGGAGAGAACACACGGCACCATCTTCTCTCTCTCACACACATTGGCATGCTGTGAAATTGAGCCGTGCAGCCATTTTCAGGCTTCCATAGCTCTGGCAGTATGTTTGAAATGGTTCATTATCCTAAGATGTACCTCTGGGGTAGCACCTATTATTCTTTCCGACTCCATTGGTACTGTGAGGCGGGGTATTTGTGAATCACAACCTGTCAGTATTGGATGCTGCCACACCATCATGGCCCAGCCATTGAAATTCAACACTCCCCAAGCAGCAGCTCAATACACATTCAGAAGAGGAAGACTGGAAGCACTTCAGAAAAGAAGAATGAAACAATGAGTTTCTTGTTGTTTCACCTTGTAAAGGGGATTACTATAAGCTGATGTCTGCAAGGCCAAGGAGAAGTGCAGCGTTTTCCTTTCATTTGAATTTCTCTTTCACAAAAAAAACATTTGAAATCATGACCTTCTCGTTTCATCTCAAATTGAGAAACCTGGAGAAATATGACCCAAAAGTCATTGTATTTGATCTGATCTGTGCATGTTCTCATTTGCTCAACTTTCTTTTCTTACAAACCTACAGGGGTATCATCCATCCATCCACAGCTTCAACACACTTCACCTAGTGTTATCTCTGTTCTCATGTATAATTCTAACTGTGGTCAGTCTCAGCGCTGACACCCCAGCCAGCCATTTCCACGGCGCTCACAGTGTTCCATGACCACTCGTGCGTGAGGAGTGAAAGCAAACCAGGCCAACATCCAGCTACAGATATCACATCCAACCCTCACTGGGTTACAGATCTCAAAAGTCAGTATCAACAGCCTTCTGGAGAAGTCTGTCTCCAGCTCCTGTCCTTAGCCAGCCTGGTCCCGTCATGTAGACTACCCTTTAGCCAGCTCTTCCTATCGTTGTCTCCATACATGTTTGGCAGCAAAATGAATGAACACAGCGAGAAATTGGCTAAAGCACAAACACACTGGACCACCAGGCTAATGCGGCACATGAAAATGAAGATCAAACAGACGTTTGACACAACCACTAAGAGCTAACCATTCGTACATGAGGTTCTGTTGACTTCTATCCCACCTATAAGAAAACTAAGCAGTTTCACATCAAAACAGCCCGGCTGTAGGAAACTGGGACATCTAAGGGCGACATGAAAACAGCATAGGCAAGAGCACTAAGCAAAGACACTTTGAATGTCACTCACTCAGTGAGTGACATTCAGTCATTTGTATTAGAGGTCGACCGATTATGATTTTTCACCGCCGATACCGATTATTGGAGGCCCAAAAAAAAGCCGATACCGATTAATCGGACGATTCTTTTGATTTATTTGCAATAATGACAATTACAACAATACTGAATGAACACTTATTTTAACTTAATATAATACATCAATAAAATCAATTTAGCCTCAAATAAATAATGAAACATGTTCAATTTGGTGTTGGAGAAGAAAGTAAAAGTGCAATATGTGCCATGTAAGAAAGCTAACGTTTAAGTTCCTTGCTCAGAACATGAGAACATATGAAAGCTGGTGGTTCCTTTTAACATGAGTCATCAATATTCCCAGGTAAGAAGTTTTAGGTTGTAGTTATTTTAGGAATAATAGGACTATTTCTCTCTATACCATTTGTATTTCATTAACCTTTGACTATTGGATGTTCTTATAGGCACTTTAGTATTGCCAGTGTAACAGTATAGCTTCCGTCCCTCTCCTCGCTCCTACCTGGGCTCAAACCAGGAACACAACGACAACAGCCACCCTCATGCAGAGCAAGGGGAATAACTACTCCAAGTCTCAGAGGGAGTGACGTTTGAAATGCTATTAACGCGCACCCCGCTAACTAGCTAGCCATTTCACATCGGTTACACCAGCCTAATCTCTGGAGTTGATAGGCTTGAAGTCATAAACAGCGCTGTGCTTGCGAAGAGCTGCTGGAGAAACGCACGAAAGTGCTGTTTGAATGAATGCTTACGAGCCTGCTGCTGCCTACCACCGCTCAGTCAGACTGCTCTATCCAATCATAGACTTAGTTATAACATAATAACACACAGAAATACGAGCCTTAGGTCATTATTATGGTCGAATCCGGAAACTATCATCTCGAAAACAAGACGTTTATTCTTTCAGTGAAATACGGAACCGTTCCGTGTTTCATCTAACGGGTGGCATCCAAAAGTCTAAATATTCCTGTTACATTGCACAACCTTCAATGTTATGTCATAATTACGTAAAACTCTGGCAAATTAGGTGGCCCAAACTGTTGCATATACACTGACTCTGCGTGCAATGAATGCAAGAGAAGTGACACAATTTCTCCTGGTTAATATTGCCTACTAACCTGGATTTCTTTTAGCTAAATATGCAGGTTTAAAAATATGTACTTCTGTGTATTGATTTTAAGAAAGGCATTGATGTTTATGGTTAGGTACACATTGGAGCAACAATACACACCGCATCGATTTTATGCAACACAGGACACACTAGATAAACTAGTAATATCATCAACCATGTGTAGTTAACTAGTGATTGTGATTGATTGTGATTTATAAGATAAGTTTAATGCTAGCTAGCAACTTAGCCTTGGCTTCGACTGAATTCGCGTAACAGGCAGGCTCCTCGTGGAGTGCAACGTAATCAGGTGGTTAGAGCGTTGGACTAATTAGCTGTAAGGTTGCAAGATTGAATCTCCCGAGCTGGCAAGGTAAAAATCTTTCGTTCTGCCCCTGAACGAGGCAGTTAACCCACCGTTCCTAGGCCGTCATTGAAAATAAGAATGTGTTCTTAACTGACTTGCTTAGTTAAATAAAGATTAAATAAAAGGTGTAAAAAAAATATATATATATATTTTTTTAAATCGGCCAAATTGGTGTCCAAAAATACCGATTTACGATTGTTATGAAAACTTGAAATCGGCCCTAATTAATCGGCCTCTAATTTGTATCTGTCACGCCTTGGTCTTAGTATTTTGTGTTTTCTTTAATTATTTGTTCAGGCCAGGGTGTGACATGGGGTTATTATATTGTTTGTTGGGTTTTTTGTAGGCATTGGGATTGTGGTTGATTAGGGGTGTGTCTAGTGTAGGCTTGGCTGCCGGAGGCGGTTCTCGATCAGAGTCAGGTGATTCTCGTTGTCTCGGATTGGGAACCGTATTTAGGTAGCCTGAGTTTCACTTTGTATTTCGTGGGTGATTGTTCCTGTCTCTGTGTAGTTTCACCAGATAGACTGTAATTAGGTTTCACGTTCCGTTTGTTGTTTTGTATTTATCAGTTATTTCATGTATCGTTCCGTTTTTCTTCATTAAAGATCATGATTAACCACCACGCTGCATTTCGGTCCGACTCTCTTTCAACAAACGACGAACGCCGTTACAGAATCACCCACCACACACGGACCGAGTGGCGTGGTAACAGGCAGCAGGAGCAGCGAAGGGAGGACGTTATGGATAGCAGAGGCTTGGAGTATGCGACGTGGGAAGAAATAGACAGGTGGGCGGCCGACCCAGAGAGAGTGCCTGAGCCCGCCTGGGATTCGCTGGAACAGTGCGAAGAGGGCTATAGACGAATTGAGTCGAAAAGAAAGACACGGCGGCGCAGAGCGAAAACCGAAAAGCAGCCCCAAAAATGTATTGGGGGGGGGGCTCAGGGAGAGAGTGGCAGAGTCAGGAGTCAGACCTGAGCCAACTCTCCCTGTTAATCGTGAGGAGCAGCGATATAAGGACTTCTGGTCTTGGGAGATGATATTAGACGGAAGAGGACCCTGGGCTCAGCCTGGTGAATATCGCCGCCCCAAGGAGGAAGCAGAGGCAGCAGGAGATAGGAGCCGACGATACGAGGGAACACGATTGGCAAGGAAGCCCGAAAAGCAACCCAACAAAAATTATTGGGGGGGGGCTTACAGGGAGTATGGCTATGCCAGGTAGGAGACCTGCGCAAACTCCCTGTGCTTACCGGTGGAGTAGAGAGACCGGGCAGACACCGTGTTATGCTATGGAGCGCAAGGTGTTTCCAGTGCGGGTGCATAGCCCGGAGCGGTTCATACCAGCCCTTCGTATTGGCCGGGCTAGAGTGGGCATCGAGCCAGGTAAGCTTGGGCAGGCTCGGTGCTCAAGAGCTCCAGTGCGCCTGCACGGTCCGGTCTATCCAGAGCCACCTCCACACACCAGTCCTCCGGTAGCAGCTCCCCGCACCAGCCTTCCTTGTGCGTGTCCTCGCTCCAGTATCACCAGTGCCAGCACCACGCATCAGGCCTACAGTGCGCCTCGCCTCTCCTGCGCTGTCGGAGTCTCCCGCCTCTCCAGCGCTGTCGGAGCCTTTCTCCTCTCCTGCGCTACCGGAGTCTCCTGTCTGTTCAGCGCTGTCGGAGCCTTTCTCCTCTCCTGCGCTACCGGAGTCTCCTGTCTGTTCAGCGCTATCAGAGCCTTCCTTCCCTCCTGCGCTGTCGGAGTCTCCCGCCTGTTCAGCGCTATCAGAGCCTTCCTCCTCTACAGCGCTGCCGGAGTCTCCTGCCTGTTCGGAGCAGCCTGTGCTGTCAGTCTGCAAGGAGCTGCCAGTCTGCAAGGAGCTGCTAGTCTGCAAGGAGCTGCCAGTCTGCAAGGTGCTGCCAGCCTGCATGGAGCAGTCAGAGCTGTCAGTATGCATGAAGCAGCCAGAGCTGTCAGTCTGCAAAGAGCTGTCAGTCTGCAAGGAGCTGTCAGTCTGCAAGGAGCTGCCAATCTGCAGGGTGCTGTCAGCCTACATGGAGCAGTCAGAGCTGTCAGTATGCATGAAGCAGCCAGAGATGTCAGTCTGCAAAGAGCTGCCAGTCTGCAAGGAGCTGTCAGTCTGCAAGGAGCTGTCAGTCTGCAAGGAGCTGCCAATCTGCAGGGTGCTGTCAGCCTGCATGGAGCAGTCAGAGCTGTCAGTCTGCATGAAGCAGCCAGAGCTGTCAGTCTGCAAAGAGCTGCCAGTCTGCAAGGAGCTGTCAGTCTGCAAGGAGCTGTCAGCCTGCATGGAGCAGTCAGAGCTGTCAGTCTGCAAGGAGCTGCCAGCCTGCATGGAGCAGTCAGAGCTGTCAGTCTGCATGAAGCAGCCAGAGATGTCAGTCTGCAAAGAGCTGCCAGTCTGCAAGGAGCTGTCAGCCTGCATGGAGCAGTCAGAGCGGTCAGTCTGCATAGAGCAGCTAGATCCGCCAGTCAACCAGAATCTTCCAGATCTGCTAGTCAACCTGAATCTTCCAGATCCGCCAGCCAGCCAGGATCTACCGGAGCCTACTACCTACCTGAGCTTCATCTCAGTACTGGGCTTCCTCTCAGTTCCGGGCTGCCCCTCAGTTCCGGGCTGCCCCTCAGTTCCGGGCTGCCCCTCAGTTCCGGGCTGCCCCTCAGTTCCGAGCTGCCCCTCAGTCCCGAGCTGCCCCTCAGTCCCGAGCTGCCCCTCAGTCACGAGCTGCCCCTCAGTCACGAGCTACCCCTCAGTCACGAGCTACCCCTCAGTCACGAGCTGCTTCTCAGTTCTGTGGGGTTCTGGGTGAGGACTATTAGGCCATGGTCGGCGGCGAGGGTGGATTATCCCAGGACGCGAAGGGGAGGAACTATGACATTTATGGAGTGGGGTCCACGTCCCGAGCCGGAGCCGCCACCATGGACAGACGCCCACCCGGACCCTCCCTATGGTTTTGAGGTGCGTCCGGGAGTCCGCACCTTGGGGGGGGGGGGGGGTTCTGTCACGCCTTGGTCTTAGTATTTTGTGTTTTCTTTAATTATTTGTTCAGGCCAGGGTGTGACATGGGGTTATTGTATTGTTTGTTGGGGTTTTTGTAGGCATTGGGATTGTGGTTGATTAGGGGTGTGTCTAGTGTAGGCTTGGCTGCCTGAGGCGGTTCTCGATCAGAGTCAGGTGATTCTCGTTGTCTCGGATTGGGAACCGTATTTAGGTAGCCTGAGTTTCACTTTGTATTTCGTGGGTGATTGTTCCTGTCTCTGTGTAGTTTCACCAGATAGACTGTAATTAGGTTTCACGTTCCGTTTGTTGTTTTGTATTTATCAGTTATTTCATGTATCGTTCCGTTTTTCTTCATTAAAGATCATGATTAACCACCACGCTGCATTTCGGTCCGACTCTCTTTCAACAAACGAAGAACGCCGTTACAGTATCTCTGTCACTCACTCAGTCATTTGTATTTCAACCATGCTTCCTCTCTGTCATGACAGTTAAGATTTGTTTAGAGAAAGCATCTAAGGATATTGGGGATGGTGTTATGGGCTTTTTGTGATCACTATCCCTCTCTTGTAGAGCGGAGGGACCTTTATAGCCTCTCTCTATAGCATCTTCATCCCATCCTGTCTTCTGAAGCCAAGCCAAACCACAGATTAAGAGATGTGCAATCTGTTGGATATTGCTGAAGAAGAAGTCAAGGCAACCAAGCATAAGACTGCAGTCACTTCTTGTTCAAGTCAAGGCAGTTCACTACAGTACACCTATGCCATCTCCAATCAGCAGCCTGTGTTTGGTGGCTCTACGCTCTGCTCCTCCCCTGCCCGCACTCCCATGTAAGGAAGGAAGAACTTACAGGCCCAATCATATGGAAATAGACAATCATCAACTGACACACGACACACATAGCTAGCCACTGGCATTGCATTGGCATTAAGCATTATTTTGGAGACCTACACATCAAATTAAAGTATTTTTAATTAATTGAGGCAAAAACCAGGTACAAATAAATCTGAAAGCAATGTCTGTCCGTATTTCTTCTCTTAAAGCTGCAATATGTAACTTTTTGGGCAAACAGAGCAAATTCACATAGAAATGTGAGTTTTAGATCTGTCATTCTCATTGAAAGCAAGTCTAGGATGTGCTCTGTTTCTATGGTTCCCATTCTTAAGTTTCAAACAGCTGAAAATACAATTATTTGGGTAATTGAAAATATATTTCACAACAGTTTAGATGGTACAAATATTCTCTACACTATAAATTGCATGTTTTGTTACATAAACTGAAATTAGGCGAACTGTTCTAATTTTAGCAACCAGGAAATGGAGGAACGATTTTTGTATATTGCACCTTTAACAGCTAGCCCCTAGAGATAATTAAGTACAAATAGGACATAAGAACTTATTCAAGTTCATGAAAAACAGGCAGATGCTCACAGAGGTGCTTAAAAAAGCATTTAAATAAAGCATTTGTTGACTTGATGGTAATAAATCTAAGCTTAATATTTTACAAACAGGGAGACCAAAATTATATAATACAACTTTCCTCCCTCATCATTTGAATAAATGTAGCTAATATATTTATGAATTGCAATAAAGTTTGTTTATGAGAAGCAAAGTAGTCTGAGATTTGTCTTGAGTAAACATGAAGAGGTGTCCCTGGAGATGCCAACCTCTGTACAGACCAGCAGAAGCCAACCTGTGTAAACGTCAGCCCTAGGCATTTTCCCGCTCCCCGGTCTCATTGCTCTATCTCTGTCTCTCTCTCTCTCGGTCTCTGTCCCTGTCTCTCTCTGTACCTGTCTCCATCTTTCTCTCTCCCAGTCTCTGTCTCAGTCTCTCTCTCTGCCTCTCTCTCCGTCTCTCTCTTGCTGACTGCTACTGGGCGCCCTCAACAAGGATTCTCAGCAGGCAGAGGAGCCCCAGACACCTGTGGAACCTGTGTCTCCTCCTATCTGTTTGTAGTAGGATGACTCCTGTCTCCGAACTGGGAGCTTCACACAGGAACAAGCAGCGGGAGTACAAAGTAATAATGCAACATGAAATCAGAATGACTGTTGTCTCAATGGGGGTCCAGAAACAACATGGTGCTATGATCCAATTAAACTAATACTGAGCAACTACCAATTTAGATCGGTGTCCCTAAACCGGGATAGTTGTTGCTCAATATGCTATAATGTGACTAGAAAACGCTGTATACAACAGCCGACTTTCCTGGGACATAGACATGTCTTATATGGGCAGAAAGCTTAAATGCTTGATAATCTAACTGCAGTATCCAATCTACAGTAGCTATTACAGTAAAAATACCATGCTATTGTTTGAGGATAGTGCACAACAACAAAACACTTTTATCACGGCAACTGGCTCCTGAATGGGGCAGCGGTCTAAGGCACTGCATCAGTGCTAGAGGCATCACTAAAGGCTCTGGTTCAAATCCAGGCTGTATCACAACCAGCTGTGATTGGGAGTCCCATAGGGTTGCGCACAATTGGCCCAGCGTCGTCCGTGTTTGGCCAGTGTAGGCCGCCATTGTAAATAAGAATTTGTTCTTTACTAGTTAAATACATTTTCAATAAAAAGAGAGTTGCAAAGAAAAGCCATATCTCAGGCTGGCCAATAAAAGGAAAAGATTAAGATGGGCAAAAGAACACAGACACTGGACAGAGGAACTCTGCCTAGCAGACCAGCATCTCGGAGTCACCTGTTGACGTTGAGACTGGTGTTTTACGGGTACTACTTAATGAAGCTGCAGTTGAGGACTTGTGAGGCATCTGTTTCTCAAACTAGACACTCTAATATACTTGTCCTCTTGCTCAGTTGTGCACCGGGGCCACCCACTCCTCTTTCTATTCTGGTTAGAGACAGTTTGCGCTGTTCAGTGAAGGGAGTAGTACACAGCGTTGTGCGAGATCTTCAGTTTCTTGGCAATTTCTAGCGTTGAATAGCCTTAATTTCTCAGAACAAGAATAGACTGACGAGTTTCAGAAGAAAGTGCTTTGTTTCTGGCCATTTTGAGCCTGTAATCAAACCCACAAATGCTGATGTCCAGATACTCAACTAGTCTAAAGAAGGCCAGTTTTATTGCTTCTTTAATCAGAACAACAGTTTTCAGCTATGCTAACATAATTGCAAAAGCGTTTTCTAATGATCAATTAGCCTTTAAAAATGATCAACTTGGATTAGCTAACACAACAGGCCATTGGAACACAGGAGTGATGGTTGCTGATAATGGGCCTCTGTACGCCTATGTAGATATTCCATAAAACAATCTGCCATTTCCAGCTACAATAGTCATTTACAACATTAACAATGTCTAGACTGTACTTCGGATCAATTTGATGTTATTTTAATGGACAAATAGCCCGGCCATCTAGATGTGTCTTTTCTGTAGGGAAGCTAATGATCCATCATGTATGACATTCCTGGGAGTGTGTAAACTAAAACAAATATTACCATAGCATTTTTGTATGTTCTCTACAATTACGTACTTGAAAATTGACCAATTCGACACATTCGGGCAAACTCCTGGCAGACTTGATGCAAAATGTTGTGGAGTGAGGTAATTCTGAAACTTTTCACACACACTGCTGCCATCTTGTTGACAAAATCTAAATTACACCTCGGCTCCTATATTAATGTAGGGCCTTTCTCTTGCATTTCAAAGATGAAAAAGAAAATGCATGTTTTTTTGTTTGTATTATCTTTTACCAGATCTAATGTGTTATATTCTCCTACATTAATTTCACATTTCCACAAACTTCAAAGTGTTTCTTTTCAAATGGTATCAAGAATATGCATATCCTTGCTTCACATCCTCAGCTACAGGCAGTTAGATTTGGGAATGACATTTTAGGCGGAAATTTAAAAAAATGGTCCGATCCTTAAGATTAAGTAGCGTTCTTTTCTCACAAACAAAACCAATATCAATAACAATAACTCCAGCATGCAAAATATTGAAATGTAATGTCGCAAAACTGCATTTTACTTGATCATTAATTAGCGACCTTAATTCATCAGATAACTCCCCCAACCTGGTTGTCTAGGTCTTAACTGAAAGGAAAAAACAAAAACACGCAGACACTCTGTCCTCCATAGAATGAGTTTGACACCTCTGTCGTAGGGGGATATGTTCAGCCGTCAAAATAAATTGTTTTCAACCCATGGAAGACAGGTAATAGTGAACATGTTGCCAAAGAGACGTGGGTCGTGGGATTCATTTTGATGCAACATTCATTGTCCGTTCCACCTCCGCGAGAGCAGGTTACCACGGTGAACGTACTGTGTGTGGTCAGATTAGCCAGCCACAGTTGTCAGCTGCGATCAGCTCAGCCAGGTCTAGACACAGGCCGCACTGACTGGCCAGACACCACCACCACGCAGCCTCTCTGCCAACCCCCAGGAGCTCTCTCTCTCTCTACCTCCCTCGCTTTCTGCCAACCCTTCAGGGGCTCTCTGTCCCTCTGTCCCCCTCTCTCGCTTTCCTGTGCATTTTTAGATGTCGCCATCTTGAAGCCATGCAACAGCCACGGCCCAGTCACATCCAATCTGTGTTTCAGATACTATACTTTCCCCACTCAAGGAAACGTGTCCTTTTGGAAAGTACTGGAAAGGTCAGGCTACCAACAATATTAAACAAAATTTTTTTGTTGCAAAAAATACTGAAAACATCACAACTCACACCTACTGTTACAGTCAATAGAGAATGACAGTGGATAGTGTGAGTGCATATGATGAGCATCGAGGGATAACATTATGGTAACCATAGCCTTAGGCAAGGTGATAACATGCACAGAATGGGAGAACTTTTCTGCCAACTTATAATGAGATCAGCCCCTGGGATGGGTTCTGTGTGGAGTAGTAGAGGAGCTGAAGACTGAAAACTGTAATACCACAGAGAGTTACTGAGCAGATGCACTCGAGAGAGAGAGAGAGAGAGAGAGAGAGAGAGAGAGAGAGAGAGAGAGAGAGAGAGAGAGAGATACTACTGTACACAGGTTATTTTTGAGTTCTCTTGCTCTCTGGGATACTTCAATCTCTCCCACCGCTGAAACCGGATCCCTCTCCTCTCCTCCCCTGGAACTATATCCTGCTACGGCCCATGAAGGGTTGATTTAAACACCACTAATTAAATAGGAGTGAGGCTCTGAGGAGATATTCAATCAGCCCAAAAGTCTTCCCCTGTCTCTAATTGCATCCTCTTTAATGGCTTCTGCATTGAGTTACAGGACCAGGAGTTAAGGAGGAGATTTTAACTGTCCTTCGGGGGCCATGTATCTATTAGTAACCAATGCCGCTAGGCTGATCCAGTACAAAACAGATGGATATGGCCATGGCAGTCTTCTCTTTCTCTCTTGTGATTTGCTGCCGTTTATTGTCTGTGACTGGATTGGCTGCAGACTGAGCATGTCAGCTTGTTAGAGCAGTGTAGTAAACTGGCTGTTATGGGCTTGCATCCCAATTGGCACCCTATTCAGGCCCATGGGGGTCTTGTCAAAAAGTAGTGCACTAGGGTGCCATTCGGGATCTATCCATAGTGTCTGTGGACAGGACTCCAGTTGAGGTTGAGTGAAACGGATTGCTGCTTAGGAGACAATACAAACTAACAGACTAATGACGCTGACTAATTGGAAATAGGTTGCCATTTGGAGTATTTACAATCACTTTATCATTGTCACTAAGCAACCAGATATGGAGTGGCATTGGCTTGTGACTCAAACTACAGATAATGAGTCTCGGAGATGGAGCTTCAATCAGTTTCTCTCAGCCTTGAACATCCCACGACAGAGCGAGTTTTGTAATGTCTGATAACGCCACAGCCTACTGATATCATCATAATCCTGTCAAAAACAGATGAGACAAATAATTGAATGCTCTTTCATTTCGTGGAGAAGAGATCATTTGGGTGAAAAGCAAAGGAGCTTTGACAGCAAATGAGACGGGAATATATGCACATTTCATGCAGTATGTTACTACCTGGGGGAAAAGGTGTGAGCAGTTGCTTAGCAATTGAAACACGAAGAGAGTGAATTAAGGAATGCTAAGATTGTTTTTGGAAAAGAGTTCTTCATTGTTGTCATTTACTTTCTCAGAAAGGATGCGGTGTGTGAGCAGTCATGCTCACTTATTGGTTCAGGGAGTGCATAGATAATGGATTTTATTAAACCGCTCATTTAGCCGAGGTTGAAGATGATGGAAAGCCTAAAAAATGGGAATGGCATTAGTAGGTTTGGGGAGGAGACTAGAAGGGCATGTTGCCACTGTGGTCCGTTCACCCCACCTACTCTTTCCAACAAGGTGCCCTACTTTTGACCAGGGCCCATAGAACTATGGTGAAAAGTAGTGCACTAAATAGGGAATAGTGTGCCATCCATTTGGGACACAGCCCAATACATTACTCACTGATAAAGCACTTCCCATCGACACATCTAAACACATCTCTCCCTCATGGATCTGATTTCGTTCAAGTGATTATACGATTAACCATATATTATACATTTCAGACAATACATTACAAACCCAGCCCAAAGCCCAGCTTGAACTAAACTGGATGACACAGACCAGCAACCTCTCTTCCCATGAAATTAGCTATAATCGGTGGACCAGTGCAGTTTTTCTGGTCTGGTGTGTTGCTCAGTGACACTACTGTATCCAGTACCATGGACACTGAGCATGAGAACACAACAGAAAACAACCGCTGTTGGGAAATGACCAATGATATAGCTTTCCCTGCTAACACAGAGAGTACAGAGAATACACTTACTCTAGAGGACGGCGACCCATAATAGACAACAGTATTGGAGCTTTGATCTTAAAAGCAGATGAAAAGGTAAAATAGGGCCTTAGAGAAAATAAATAATTGCATCAGCTACCTCCAGCAGCCTATTCCCTAGTTGCCATTTTTTGGAAGCTGTTTATTTTTTGCAGTCTGTTCATGTAGGGAAATGAATAAATACTAATCCCCCTATCGAGGACTGCATGCACGCTGCAGTGGGTAATACAGTACTACATTTTACTGGTCTGGCAGTTATATTTTCGAATATAACTCGGGTGTTATGATATTTATGTGAACGCGTAGTCATCAATGAGAGCTGGCCATGTGAGAAATCCAAGGGCAACGTTATTGCTATTTTTCACAGAATATAGGACATGTTTTTACCTTGAGCATTGGAGCTGGACCATCAAGGAAGGCATCTCAACCAGTTGAATTTCCATGTAAATGGTCAATAAAGTTATTGTATCGTAAAGTATAGTATCGTAGCTATATAGGACTCAAAGTCAAAGTGGGATAACTAATAGAATGTCTGCCATCAAGTTACAATGCCACGTTGGCATTGGTATAAAGGGTCGGGAGACAGACGCAGGAATGCGTAATAGGTTTTTACATTTCTTTACCCAAATTACAGCGTGCCGTGTACAGGCAAGGGGATGAAGACCAAACAAACACGTATACAAAACACAGGGTTGAGACCCCAAAAAAGAGTGAGTAGTACCTCAAATAAATACACAATCGCACAATGATTATCACACGGGATGAGACCCGTAATCAACTGCCCAATACACGTGGCACGAAAGCCAAAACAACCCAGCACAGGTACTCACACGACCAACGGACATTGGAACAATAATCGACAGGACAATGGTGAACAAAGGGCACACTTATACAATAACTAATCAAATGGGAATAGGGACCAGGTGTGTGTAATGACAGTTTCGGAGGGATCGGTGACATACAATTACAAATGGTTTCAAAAAGCATCTGTAAGGAATGGTAGTGATCACTCTCTGTGAACATGGAAAACACATGAAACCAACAACACAATGTCCAGATCAAACAATCCCCCTAGCGGTTTCTAATTTAGCCTCTAAACCCAGGTTTGCAGGCTGGCTTCTGTACAGTGTCTTCCTGTGATGAGGACTAATCAACAGCTCTGAGGTAAGAGGGGGATAAGAGAGGAGCAGGGCAGGCAGAGTTAGAGGAGGAGGAGGATAGAGAGGGGGGGAGACAGGGAGAGAGAAAGAGGGAGCAAGAGAGAGGAGGAGGTGAGACAGGCAGAGCGACAGAGGGAGAGAAGGGTTGAGAGAGGGTCCCGTGCAGCTCACTTGGTAAAGCATGGCACATGCAACGGCAGGGTTGTGGGTTCAATTGCCAAGGGGGAATGTATGCACTCATTGCTGTAAATTGCTGTGGATAAGAGTATCTGCTAAATGACACAAATGTAGAGAGAGGAGCGATAGAGCTAACTCCCCAGACAAGTCCTTATCAGATCCAGAGGAGGAGATCTTCTTTACTGATAGCTGGCAAACTGAGACTAATCACAGCTGAGACCTGAGTCTGAGGCTACTCTCCTGACTGATCTACTCACTCTAACTGAGACACGCAATATGGCTCTGTTCCTCACTGATCTACACAATCCCAATCTGACACTACGGCGACGGTTCTACTTTCACTGCCACTGTCTCCCCACAACACCAATGAATCTCAACTCCAAAAGCCAAGCATACACACATTGATATGATAATATTATATAAACCCTTTTCTCACAAAAGAAGGATGTAACTGTGAATGTGCAGAACGCTGATAAAACACAAATGCTGCAGGTTTTTATCCTAATGCAAAACAGAATGCCCACCTGCAAATAGCTTAACAACTGTTTGTCTCGGTCTCTTCTTCTTTGCTCAGTGATTCAGCATAGATAGAAGCATAGATGCTAGCTAGCACAAACCCACACAACCACCACCCATTTCCCCTGTACTTTCTCTCAGGCAAGAAGGAAGAGCTTCAGCACACGCCAAACACGTATTGACCGGGGGCTGACAGCAGAACATAATTGCAACTGTCAAAAATGGCATGTACTCTGATTTACATGGGAGAGGTGATGTACCTCCCTTTCTCTCAATGTGCTCTTTTCACTTGACGGAAAGCTACTCTGCTTCCTCTGGCATCCTGGACCTGCGGCTTTCAGTTCATTTTTCACTTCCACCACGTTGGTTCAGTTCAGCCAACCAGACATGTGTTGCTACTTATATATTCACTATTCTGACAGGAGGCAAGAGGGTCAACACATAGTGGTAGGAATCAATAACAGGAGGGTCCATTAAGAGCAAAAGTTGACGACTCCTGTGACTGTGAGTGAGTGCAGCCAGAGATGAGACAAGATGAGTTTGTATCTATAGGGCCATGCCATTTGCAAAAACGTTGCACACAAAAAAAATCCTACGGTACCATTGTAGAAGTGTGAACACATACAGTGAGATGTATCATTTACAGTAGTAGTGGCTGCTGTACTCACATTGTCTGTTCTGAGTTTCTTTGCTGGGCAGCCTCCATCCACGGGATGTAGCATGTAATACAGCCGCACTTTATTGGCATGTTTCCGACTCTAGAAGGAAAAAAGGGGGGGAGAAAAGACTAATATTAGAAACAGCATGAAAATACCAATATTTAATATTATTCTTTATCCCCCCCCCCCCCCCCCCCAAGGTTTAAATTGTGGAATGAATTGCACATGTACATTCTGATACATTTTCTTATTATTGTTATGCCATTGAACGTCTCCCAGAGTGCCATATTGGGCATGTGGGAAGTGAATGGTGAGATCGCATTATGAAAAAAATGATACTGCAGACGGCTGCTTCTTGTCTGACACTGGGGCTGCGTCCCAAAGGGCACATAGTGTACTAATTTTGACGAGACTGGTAAAAAAAATGGTGCCATTTGGGACGCAGCCCCTTTCAAACACTAGATCAAATTAATAATTACTTCAGCTTCCATTAAAGGTGCAAGAGGCCCTCATCACATCACTAACTCATCTATCCCTCGGCTTGGAAAGCAGACAGACAGACAGAGCTGCTTTTGGGCTGGGGTAGGGATGGAGGGATAGAAGGAGGACAAAAGAGAGTTAGGACAAGAGGGAGCTGCCAGCTCTTAAAAATTAAAGAAGGGGTCAAAGATGGGGGTGAGGAGCACCAGTGAAGTGTTCAAAACCATTCATTTCATCTCGAAAAGAGAGGAATAGATTTACGAGGTGTGGTGCCAATGGACGAGCACTCATGCAGTGCGACAGACAGACAGACAGACAGACAGACAGACGGCTCCCAGGTTGTCCTCACAGAGACACAGGCAACATCCCAAATTGCATCCCATTCCCTATGTAGTGCAATACTTTCGACCAGGGCCCAAGGCTCTAGTCCACAGTTATGCAATATAGGGATTAAGGTGCCATTCAGGACTGAGTCACAGACCCATATTGTCAGCTCAGATGGGGGAGATTGATCCCAAGAAATCTATTTGTCTTTTCTGCCTTTCTTATTTCTGCCTGGGCTGTGGCACCATGAGCGTATTGCACTGTGAAAAGGGCTCTAGCTGAGAAAGAAACTATCAGGTATTATATTGGTGGCAGGGGGAAGTTTTGTGCGGCTCAAACAGACAACAATAAGGGAATGAAACAATCATGCAGGAGCTCTCACTCATCCAATCTCTCAGTAAGTGTGCTCTCAAAGCATTCCTTTGGTAGTCTTTTTATTTATGTTATGAGGGTGACACCAGGGGAATTGCTACAGAGGGACGGCAGGTAGCCTAGTGGTTAGAGCGCAGGGCCAGTAACCGAACGGCTGCTGGATTGAATCCCTGAGCTGACAAGGTAAAAATCAGTCGTTCTGCACCTGAACAAGGCAGTTAACCAACTGTTCCCCGGTAGCCCGTCATTGTAAATAAGCATTTGTTCTTAACTGACTTGAATAGTTCAATAAATAAAAAATATTCAACAGCTAAATGCATCAGGTGCACATTAAGAATGTTACAAATAATCCACTCGTGTCAATTTTATTCAAAAGCCCAATCGAATATAAATAGAACATTCAGGTAACTTGCACCGTCCCACCTGCCACAGCAAACACCGCCCGTTTTTCAATTACAGCAGCTACTGTGGGTCTCTCTACTCTGGAACACGTAGTGTACATCTATAGTGTATTGCCAGGAAACCCCATAACACTCAACAACTTCAAACATAGACTCTGACCTGTCCAATGAGCCAGACGTCTTAAAGAATTCCACAGTTACCAAAGCACCCTCACAATGTTACCAAAGATGGTTGAGTATTAAGATAGGTAGAAACTGCTTCTCCAATCGAAATCCCTGATCACGCTCGTAGGCGATGTCATTGCGACGTTAGCTAGCTAAGCTCATGCGGAGGAACACGGCATCAGGTCATCAAAACATATGCAGGCCATCAAAACAAAAGGCACTTGTTTTTACGAAAATGAAAACTTGCACACGCACACACACACACACACATACATTTCAGTAAAAGAAAATATCATGCTTACGATTATTGTCAATCTCATAGCACATGATGTTGGGGCTTGGTGTTGAAATCAGAATCCAGTGACTCAGTTAGTTCTCTTTCAAAGGAGAGATGTGGCAGAGCTTTACAATACCAAAGTAGAGTGCATTCATCAACTGAATACATGCATTTTCTGTACAATATTTACTGCGCTATTCACACATTAAAAAAAATTGATAACATGGACTATCACACTATTGAATTTGATATCTTAGGGCCATGGGCATATCTGAAACAAATCTGTAAAAATTATATGATGAAGCTTTTGAATCTGGCCTTAGAAATAACACAAATATATGTCAAATCAGGTAAGGCCAAATGTAAGTCTGCTTTCAAGTGATTGAAATGCATTATGCAGGCATTGGAAAATTCAGGAAAGCAGAAAGAAAATCATCAGGCAATCATTTTGTTTTTCATCTTTCTTAGAACAGAATACTTGTTCCTGAGAGTCTTAGCTAAGCTTGGGATAAGTCTAGTCTACACCTGTTGTTTTTCGAATCATGTGAAAAATTAGATTTGATTTGATTTAAATTGAGAAGCTCAATTAATTTCCCCAGTCATTCTATGCAGAAGTCCCATATATGTTCCTGGGAGACTTAGCTTTCATTTGTGGGGTCATAATAGCTAATAGCCTAAACCGTTCACACCCAAGAGACAAATTCACAGGAAGAAAACAAACGGTCAATGTTGTCTTTATTGATAACTTTTTTTGGAAAGAAAAAATATTCTACAAAGGAGATGGAATTCACCCAAACTATCTTGGGGCTTATCATTGCAAGGCCATTTTAAGGCTGCTCTGAGAGACTGACTGGTATAGAACCTGCATTCTACCCGGGTTAGCCCAACCACCATCACACATCAAACTGTTTCTGATGTTAAATACTCTAGTCAAGTCAAGGAAATCTGCATTATCCCCGTCTTAATTTCAATAGTATTTAAACAGCCACAGAGTAGATGCAGCCGCAGGCCCATCAGGGCAAGCTTTGATAACTTAATTTATATTCCTATGAAATCTCCTGACTTACTTAAATGATCAAGTTTATAATGACCTGGTTAGGGTAAATATGGACACCCCTGCTGTTTTTAAGTCTCATAAAGGGCTGGGTTTGTTACATTTAAATGTGCGAAGTATTGACGTCAAAGATGGACTTTATCGATATGTGGATGCATGACACAAACAGACATTTTTGTTTTATCAGAGACTTGATTAAATGATTCGATCATGGATAAGGACATTGGCATTGCTAATTACAACATTTTTAGATGTAACGGGCAGAGAAAAGGGGGCGATGTACAGTACCAGTCAAAAGTTTGGACAAAACTACTCAGTCAAGGGTTTTTCTTTATTTTTAATATGTCCTACATTGTAGAATAATTGTGAAGACATCATATTATGAAATAACACATATGGAATCATGCATATAGTATCCAAAAAAGTGTCATACAAATTAAAATACATTTTATACTTGAGATTCTTCAAAGTAGCCACCCTTTACCTTGATGACACTCTTGGCATTCTCTCAACCAGCTTTAGGAGAAAGGCTAGGGATTTTTATATTGATAAATGTGTTTGTATTGTTTGATTATTTATGGTGTATATAATATTTGCTATTTATTAAATTTTTTGTTTTAAATTGTGTATAATTTTATCTTCTGCATTGTTCCCAGGGCACATTTGCAAATGAGACCTTGGTCTCAATGTGTTTTTCCCTGGTAAACAAAAAAAAAAAGAGTCAAACAGCCTGCCCGCCCATTCCGAGGTGTCCACAAGGTCCTAAAGCACACCAAAGCAATGTTTTTACAGCCTATAAATTCACAATTCTTCGAGAATCAAAAGGTTCGGGGCTGGAACAAAAACATTCAGGGCTGCAGCTCCAGAAGCCCACCATTAATGACACAGATAGGTGCCACTCTCCTATGTTGCATCCATCTGAATCCATCTGAGTTTCTCTGCTCTGAGGCAATACACACACTGTGCTGCTGGCAATGTGAACGTCTACTAACTACAGCATTGGAACACAGCCTACATACAACCAACCCAATGGCAAGAGAGGACCTAAAGGCACTGAAAAAACCAACACCCCTAGGGAACCTGAAAGACCTCAGTGTGTCAGTTGGTTTATTATGTCTGTATCCCAAATGGTACCCTACTTACTATTTAGTGCACTGCTATTAGTGCACCACTAGTAGACAGTATATACTACTACACCACTAATAGTGCACTTTATAGGGAAAGGGGTGCCATTTGGGACACAAACCTTAACTGGGGATAGGAGCCTGTGGAAACTTAGAAGAAAGTAGTACAGTTGTGAAGGATGTGTGAGAAGCAACCAACCACCAGTGTAAGAGAGTAACATCTGCTCATGGAGAATCATCTCCACTACTGATGGCATTGGTGATGATATCTCCAAGGGGAGTCTAAAATGCCAAAGGCCATGCAGAGGTACTGTATCTCCTTGGCAGTTCTGTATTGTATATAGGATAGTAGTATATAAGGTATGACCAATAGGATAGTAGTATATGCTGTATGACCTATAGGGTAGTAGTATATACTGTATGGCCAATAGGAAAGCAGTATATACTGTATGACCAATAGGATAGTAGTAAATACTGTATGACCAATAGAGCTAGCCTTACTTTCCTCTCAATTGCAAGCATCCTCTGCTACTGATATAAATAAACTGGCAGTGTCACATCTGCTTCTGCCACGCCCTCTAGTGCTCATCCTGTGCCTCCTTGACCTGCCACCACTCCCCCAGTGCACTCTCCCTCTCTGTGTGTGTGTGTGTGTGTGTGTGTGTGTGTGTGTGTGTGTGTGTGTGTGTGTGTGTGTGTGTGTGTGTGTGTGTGTGTGTGTGTGTGTGTGTGTGATTGTGTGGGCGGAGACAGGTGTGCTGGAGTCAGAGCAGATCCCCACTAGCTGCAACATGTTCCATAATCAAGACAAATACTCAGCCACTTCCACGCTGCCAGATCGTAATCTCTGCTTAGTCAGTCCATGTTTCTAGCCGTTTGTTCCTGTTGTGCCTATTTTCCCTTGCCTGGTGCTGTTTCCCTCTCCGCTACAGTTCTGCCCACTCTGACTCTGGTACCTGTCTCCAGTCCAACTTCTCGCCAGTCCTGCTACTCTGTCCTGGATTCCCCACTCTACGCTCCCTTGGATTCCCCTGGACCTGCTTACCCTGTCCCAACACCTCTCGCTCCAGCCTCAGCCTCCGCACCTGGTTTCCAGCAACCTGCCCTGGCTCAATCCCCCCCTCTGCTCTTGGGTTCACCTGTTCCACTCCGCGTGACAGGCAGTAGCAGGAAGGAAGTCTCTGGTGCCTTTGTTTTTACAAAGCTGGCACTAAATGCACGGTTGACAAAATCAGGACGGAGGAAAAATCCATATTGCATTACCACCACATCAGTGAGCTGATCAGAGAAGCTCTACGATCTCTGTGCCCTGGGGGAGGAGGGGAGAGAGGTGGAGAGTCCTCGGGATTTAATCTACTCCCTGCCCAATGGCCCCTCGGCAGATTCCCCAGCCGTGCCACCCTCTGGTCCAGTCCTTATGTCTGCCCACTATAGGCAGGCTCTGTCCCAAATGGTATATAGTGCACTACTTGGGCTCTGAAAGTAGTACAGTTGTGAAGGATGAGTGAGAAGCAACCAACCACCAGTGTAAGAGAGTAACATCTGCTCATGGAGAATCATCTCCACTACTGTTGGCATTGGTGATGATATCTCCAAGGGGAGTCTAAAATGCCAAAGGCCATGCAGAGAGGTACTGTATCTCCTTGGCAGTTCTGTATTGTATATAGGATAGTAGTATATACTGTATGGCCAATAGGATAGTAGTAATAGTAGTATATACTGTATGACCAATAGGATAGTAGTATACACTGTATGACCAATAGAGCTTGCCTTACTTTCCTCTCTGCTACTGATATAAATAAACTGGCAGTAGCAGGAAGGAAGTCTCTGGTGCCTTTGTTTTTACAAAGCTGGCACTAAATGCACGGTTGACAAAATCAGGACGGAGGAAAAATCCATATTGCATTACCACCACATCAGTGAGCTGATCAGAGAAGGTCTATGATCTCTGTGCCCTGGGGGAAGAGGGGAGAGACCTCTGGATTTAATCTACTCCCTGCCCAATGGCCCCTCGGCAGATTTTCCAGCCGTGCCACCCTCTGGTCCGGTCCTTATGTCTGCCCACTATAGGCAGGCTCTGTCCCAAATGGTATATAGTGCACTACTTGGGCTCTGGTCAAGAGTTGTCCACTATATAGGGAATAGGCTGACAGTTAGGATGCAGACACAAAGACAAGGGGGCAAGACTTCTCAAGAAAAGAGGAGGAAAATAAAACAGTATCATGATGCTAAAGGATAGTTGTGTTTCTGTTGATGTCCGTCGTGTCTGAAGTGTTTAGAGTAGAGGTAAACTATGCATTTCCTTTGCGTTCTCTTTATCAATTGTAGAAATGTGTTAAAACCAATTGAGAAAATGTCAATCAAACTAAATGAATTTTCAAACTGTTTGCGCAGGTTGACGTTTATTGGGATAAGTCTTGTCCACGATGCAGGACTGAGCGATTTCTGCTAGACTGGCCAGCTGCAAAGTCAAAATTGGCTATATTGTAAAAATGTATGAAAACCAAAATTTGCTTTTGATCTTAAATTAAGGTTCGGCATTAGAGCTAGCAGTGTGGTTAAGGTTTGATTTAAGGTTAGGGTTAAGTTTTAAATCATATTTTAGGACTTTGTGGCTGTACCAGCAAGTGACCTCTCTGCAAAGCTGCCTCCAGAACAAGATTCATAAGAAAAACACTAAGCTGCATTGTTTGCATGACTGACCGTTGCATTCCTATATTGTGCTACAAGTCAATACTGCTTGATCACTCACAGACAGAATGTGACCTGTTAGCAACATCTGCAGTCATCATAATGAACTGCTTGCTAATATGACTGTTAGTGTTACGTAACATCATGTCGTGGCAGACTGGTCGACCTACCTCTTGGGAACTAATTGGAGCCATTAAAATGAGCCAACCCTTAAGTATGTTCTGCTTTGGACTGGACAAGTTGGCCTGCTGGGTAATGGAGCAAGCTAGCAACCCTTGAGGAGGCCTCATTACGTAAAGAAGTCAGTCAGACAAACCAGGCCTGACACAGATTAGGTCAGGTAAACTCCAGAGAGAGACACTCTAGGATGGGGAAGGGGGAAGGGGCTGAGTAGCTGTCAATGAACTTTTGGTGTTCTTCAAATCAAATCAAATCACATTTTAATTGTCACATACATGTGTTCAGCAGATCTTATTGCTGGTGAAGCGAAATTCATGTGTTTCTAGCTCCAACAGCGCAGTAATATCTAACAATTCACAACAATACACACAATACACACAACCTAAAAATAAAATAATGTAATGAAGAAATATATAAATATTAGGATGAGCAATGTCGGAGTGGCAGAGACTAAAATACAATCGAATAGAATTCAGTATATACACAGGAAGTGAGTAAGCAAAAATATGTAAACATCAGAGTGACTAGTGTTCCACTATTAAAGTGGCCAGTGATTTCAAGTCTATGAATAATGGACAGAAGCCTCAAAGGTGCAGGGTTATGTAACCGGGTGGGAGTTGCCTAGTGATGGCTATTTAACAGTCTGATGGCCTTGAAATAGAAGCTGTTTTTCAGTCTCTCGGTCCCAGCTTTGATGCACCTGTACTGACCTCGCCATCTGAATGATAGCGGGGTGAACAGGCAGTGGCTCGGGTGGTTATTGTCTTTGATGATCTTTTTGGCCTTCCTGTGACATCGGGTGCTGTAGGTGTCCTGGAGGGCAGGTAGTTTGTCCCCGGTGATGCATTGGGCAGACCGCACCACCCTCTGGAGAGCCCTGAGGTTGCGGGCGGTGCAGTTGCCGTACCAGGCGGTGATACAGCCGGCAGGATGCTCTCAATTGTGCATCTGTAAAAGTTTGTGAGGGTTGTAAGGTGCCAAGCCAAATTTCTTCAGCCACCACCACACTGTCTGTGCGTGAGGCCCATTTCAGATTGTCAGTGATGTGTATAAACAAACTGTAGTTTTGGCAAGTCGGTTAGGACATCTACTTCATGCATGACTCAAGTCATTTTTCCAACAATTGTTTACAGACAGATTATTTCACTTATAATTCACTGTATCACAATTCCAGTGGGTCAGAAGTTTACATACACTAAGTTGACTATGCCTTTAAGCAGCTTGGAAAATTCCAGAAAAGTATGTAATGGCTTTAGAAGTTTCTGATAGGCTAATTGACATAATTTGAGTCAATTGGAGGTGTACCTGTGGATGTATTTCAAGGTCTACCTTCAAACTCAGTGCCTCTTTGCTTGACATCATGGGGAAATCAAAGGAAAACCTCAGAAAAAAATGTCCAAACGCCTGAAGATACCACATTCATCTGTACAAACAATAGTACGCAATTATAAACACCACAGGACCACACAGCCGTCATACTGCTCAGGAAGGAGACGCGTTCTGTCTCCTAGAGATGAACGCACTTTGGTGCGAAAAGTGCAATCAATCCCAGAACAACAGCACACTAAAACAACCTTGTGAAGATGGAGGAAACAGGTACAAAAGTATCTATATCCACAGTAAAACGAGTCCTATATCGACATAACCTGAAAGGCCACTCAGCAAGAAAGAAGCCACTGCTCCAAAACCTCCATAAAAAAGCCCGATTACAGCTTGCAACTGCACATGGGGACAAATATTGTACTTTTTGGAGAAATGTCCTCTGGTCTGATGAAACAAAAATAGAACTGTTCGGCCATAATGACCGTCATTATGTTTGTAGGAAAAATGGGGAGGCTTGCAAGCTGAATAATACCATCCCAATCGTGAAGCACGGGGGTGGCAGCATCATGTTGTGGGGATGCTTTGCTGCAGGAGGGACTGGTGCACTTCACAAAATAGATGGCATCATTAGAAGGAAAATTCTGTAGATATATTGAAGCAACATCTCAAGACATCAGTCAGGAAGTTAAAGCTTGTTTGCAAATGGGTCTCCCAAATGGACAATGACCCCAAGCATACTTCCAAAGTTGTGGCAAAATGGCTTAAAGACAACAAAGTCAAGGTATTGGAGTGGCCATCACAAAGCCCTGACCTCAATCCTCAATCATTCAATTTATTGTGGGAAAAGTAAAAAAAGTTTAACTATTTAAAGGCAATGCTACCAAATACTAATTGAGTGTATGTAAACTTCTGACCCACTGGGAATGTGATGAACGAAATACAAGCTGAAATAAATCACTCTCTACTATTATTCACATTCACATTCTTAAAATGGTGATCCTAACTGACCCAAGACATGTAATTTTTACTAGGATTAAATGTCAGGAATTGTTAAAAACTGAGTTTAAACGTATTTGGCAGAGGGGTATGTAAACTTCCGACTTCAACTGTAGGTATTCCTCTAGTCCAGATGGGATAGGGCAGTGTGCAGTGAGATTGTCTGTGGATCTATTGGGGCGGTAAGTAAATTGAAGTGAGTCTAGGGTGGCAGGTAAGGTAGAGGTGATATGATCCTTAACTAGCCTCTCAAATCACATCATGATGACAGAAGTGAGGGCTATGGGGCGATAGTCTATTAGTTCAGTTACATTTGCTTTCTTGGGTACAGGAACCATGCTGGACATCTTGAAGCAAGTGGGGGCAGCAGACTGGTATAGGGAGAGATTGAATATGTCTGTTAACACTCCAGCCAGCTGGTCTGCACATGCTCTGAGGTTTTGGCTAGGGATGCTGTCTGGGCCAGCAGCCTTGCTAGAGTTAACATGCTTAAATGTCTTACTCACGTTGAAGGAGAAGGAGAGCCCACAGTCCTTGGTAGCGAGCCGCGTCGGTGGCACTGTGTTATGCTGAAAGCGGGTGAAGATGGTGTTCAGCTTGTCCGGAAGCAGGACGTCAGTGTCTGCGACGTTGCTGGTTTTCCCTTTGTAGTCCGTGATTGTCTGTAGACCCTGCCACATACGTCTCAAGGTCTGAGCCATTTATTTGCGACTCCACTTTGTCTCTGTACTGACGTTTTGCTTGTTTGATAACTACACTGTTTGTATTTGGCCATATTCCCAGTTCGCGCTTTCAATTTTGCGCGAATGCTGCCATCTATCCACGGTTTCTAGTTAGGGTAGGTTTTAATAGTCACAGTGGGTACAACGTCTTCTATACACTACACTGAAAAACTCAGTCACCATATCCGTGTATTTGTCGACATTATTATCGGAGGCTACCTGGGAACATATCCCAATCCGCATAATCAAAACAATCTTGAAGCATGGATTTCGATTGGTCAGACCAGCGTTGAATAGTCCTTAGCACGGGTACTTCCTGTTTGAGCTTCTGCCTATAGGAAAGGAGGAGCAAAATGGAGCAATTATCAGATTTGCCGAAGGGAGCATGTAGTTTAATCTGTGGCCTTGTAGGGATCCCGGAAGCTGGAGTAGTAGTGGTCGAGTGTTTTAGCAGTGCGCGTACTACAGTCAATGTGTTCATAGAACTTCGGTAGCGTTTTCCTTACATTTTCTTTGATAAAATACCAGCTACAATAAATGGCATTTGATTGTAAGGTTTCTAGGTTGAGTGAACAAAAGGACTTGCGTTTCTGTATGTTTTCACAATCACACCAGTGGTGGTTAATCATGAAACATACACCCCGCCTTTTTTCTTCCCAGAGAGATCTTTATTCCTGTCTGCGCGATATACTGAAAACCCGTCTGGCTATATGGACAAAGACAATCCCGAGAGAGCCATGTTTCCATGAAACAGAGTATGTTACAATCCCTGATGTCTCTCTGCAAGGAGATTCTCACCCTGAGCTCGTTACTTTATTATCCAGAGACTGAACATTAGCGAGTAACATACTCGGAAGCGGCGGATGGTGTGAGCGCCTCCTGAGTCAGATTAGAAGTCCACTTCGAATGCCTCTTCTCCACCGGCGGCGTCTTGGAGCAGCCTCTTGGATAAGTTCAATTGCCCTGGGGTTGCGAACAAAGGATCCAATTCGGGAAAGTTGCCGGTGAGTTTCCGCCGCTCTGATATCCAAAAGCTATTTCCGGCTGTATGTAATAACACAAAAAACATTCTGAGCTAATAATGTAAGAAATAACACACAGAAAGACGAAATACTGCGGAGTTGCTTAGTTGCAAGAAGCAGAGCTGCCATGTCTGTCTGCGTCATCTTTGGTGTTTAATGCAACTGTATGATGCAACTGTGTCTGGTTTACAGTGACCGAACGACGAACATCCTTGACTGTATTTAGCATCTAGTTTAATCTGTACCCTATTGATTACCATTAACTGGGTGTTTCAGGACATATCATAGATCACTGCATGGAAACACATCACCATTCACATTGCAAATTGTGTTTAAGTACAGAGAAAAATGCAGTTTTCCTCAGCTCTACCTTCTTCCTGTTCCTACCAAGAAGGACACCTTTTTGGAATGTTAACGACCTCCTACCAACATTCCTACCACCAAGTAATTTCTACATCTATGCTATCCCGTCCTCCCCGTTCAGTTTTGTTTTATCTGCACTTAGAACCCAATCAGCTACAAGAGACTGTGGTGAAGTGCTGCTCACTTCATGTGTTTTCTACACATAGCTGTGGGCAATGGATTATTCAGACACCATATAAGCCCAGCTGTTTCCTGAATGGATGAATGCAGAGCTTATCAGGGCTGTGTTCCAAATGGCACCCTACTCCCTATGTTGTGCACTACTTTTGTGCAGGGCCCACAGGGCTCTGGTCTAAAATACGGCACTATATAGGGAATGCCATTTGGGACACAGAGAGCAGAAAAAGCATGCCGTCAGTGCACTCCGTCAGTGAATGCCGTCAGGCTGCGTACAGTTAAATGGGAAACAGTGGAGGACTAATTGATGTGACTGTATATGTGAGCACCCATGCTGGGTTCCATTTGGAGGAGCTGAGAAGTTGCTATACCCACCAGCACAACCTGCAGTGTTCCCCTATTAGTGTTCTGAATGTTCTTTTTGTCAACCTAACACCTCTCTCTCTCCAGTTCACATCCAATTTCTGTCTGTGTCAGTTTGTAGTCATCATATTTACTATCTAACATTCAAATTCTATCTTTTCTTGCTTGGCTTTACATTCATAATGGTAACCACAGAACTTCACTGAAGCACATGTTGAATTAGAGCCAATTTGTTTTTTTGAAAAATATATTGTTTTCATCTTTCCAATTCATCAAAATATTTTCTTGATTTGAACCCCAGATCCCTATCCTATCTGTTGATTTGGACCCCAGATCCCTATCCTATCTGTTGATTTGGACCCCAGATCCCTATCCTATCTGTTGATTTGGACCCCAGATCCCTATCCTATCTGTTGATTTGGACCCCAGATACCTATCCTATCTGTTGATTTGAACCCCAGATCCCTATCCTATCTGTTGATTTGGACCCCAGATCCCTATCCTATCTGTTGATTTGGACCCCAGATCCCTATCCTATCTGTTGATTTGGACCCCAGATCCCTATCCTATCTGTTGATTTGGACCCCAGATCCCTATCCTATCTGTTGATTTGGACCCCAGATACCTATCCTATCTGTTGATTTGGACCCCAGATACCTATCCTATCTGTTGATTTGGACCCCAGATACCTATCCTATCTGTTGATTTGGACCCCAGATACCTATCCTATCTGTTGATTTGAAGTCCTCCTCACATAATCTGTCTTTTACAGTTCAAACATATCCAGACTCTGACAGCATGGCGGCTGCTGTGTGGTCTTTCATATGAAATCCAGAGCAATTTTGCAGGAGGGAGGGCTCCCTTTAGATCAGTCAACAATGGGGGAGGCAGCACGCCCCTAGACACTTGACAGTATGCTGTCACGAAACTAGGCCAGACAGACAAGAATATCAAATATTCAACTCCCATCAAAAAACACACGGAACAAACGCGGTGGAAAGTACCTGCCATGACCAAAACCCACTGACATAAAAGGCCATGGCTTCTATCCAACAAAACATTCCACATTAGAAATAAGCTAAACCTTCCCCTTGGCTGTCATGTCAACTATGCTGCTGAATCAAATGAAACACAAACCATGTTCCCAAACTAGGGGTCGCGACTCATTGTGGGGTTGCCTGATATGAAAATGGGGTTACGGGAGAATTTCCAAAATCCTGAAAAAAAAAAAAAATCCAAATCATTGTATGTGGTTAAGCTTAAAAATCAAAATGAAAATTATTCAAATCTAAAATATAGAATTCAAAAGCAGAGAGCGCCCTTAGATCATGGGAAAAGGTCGCACTTGAATCATTCCCATGGTGAATGGCTAGGCCGACTACACCATGAAACCACACACTATTGCAGAGACTTTGATATTAATTACCGTTTGCAATTGATATTGTGAAAACAATGTGTGGGGAGGCAGAGGCACATAAACTCACATCAATATCTTTGTCAGATAACAGTGTGAAACTAAGAATTGTTGCTATAGCTAGCAATCCAGGGGAAACTGACTGAACGACAAAAAATACTCCCCACATTATGCACTCCAAATGGACGTTAGCTGTGAGGGCCGAGATGCCCATGCATTGACTTTCACTCGCTATACATGTCGGGGGATGCTATTCACAAAGACATATTGTTCTGTCTCACGATTCCCCAGCATGAAACGGCATAGGGGATGTTCAGTGTGCTGCGTGGCTATATTGCCGAAAAACAGATTCCATATGGGATCGAACGGTGGGATTGTGCACAGATGGTGCTCCATCTATGGCGGGGCGGTGGGCAGGTCTCTGGACTCTAGTTATGAATGTGTCTCCCTCTGCCATATGGACACATTGTACGATACACAGAGAGCATCTGGCGGCAAAAGAGCTGAGCACAGAACTAGAAGATATACTGCAACAGGTAACTTCGATTGTAAACTACTATCAAACCACATCCACTGCACGCACGCCCGTTAGCAAAAGTATCTGGAGAAATGGGATCAGAGCATGAAAATGTTCTATTTCACACTGAGGCTTGGTGGTTATTGAGGGGAAGTGTTGGAAAGATTTGCATTGAGAGAGGAACTGTTGTCATTCCCATGTATATAAAAAAATATATATATTTCGTTGACACGAGAGATGACTGCTGACCTCCAACTCTTGAAAGAGCACTTTGGGACCTACTTCCCAATCCGTTTGACTGTGATCCTGGCTCAGTTGACATGCCGGTAAGTGAAATCAAACAGCTGATTGAGCTGTCATGTGACCGAATGCATTTAAAGGTCACTACGGAGAAGTTTTGGTTCCTGACTCAAAGGGAATACCCTGTCTCCCTCAGTCTCCCTCTGCACATTAATGCTGCATTCAAAACAACTGAGAACTCGGAACTGGGAACTCGTAAATCTCTAACTTCTGACATCAGTGCATTCAAGACAACTGGGAACTTGGAGAAAATCGGTGAAAAACCGACTGGGAAAAATAGCTTTGAATAGTCATCCAACTCGGAATTCCAACTTGGGAACTCTGGCCTCTTTTTCGAGCTCCGACTTTCCGACCTGAAGATCACTGGCGTCATGACTTCCAAATTTCCTGTTGTTTTGAAGCCACCATAAAACTCATGGCAGGCTAACCTTCACCAGCGCATATCTGTGTGAATATGGATTCAGTGCTCTCGTCTGCATTCAAATCAAATACCGATCCAAATTGGATGTGACAGCAGAGATGAGGTGCGGACTGTCGACTATGCCTTCTGACTTTGAGAAGCTCCGACGCGGCACCCATCTCATTAGTGGAGGTGAAATATGAGACATTGTGTCATACTAATTTGCATTTGACTGTCATAGCACCACATTACAAGTATGTGAGGGTGAGTTGAGAAGACAATCAGAAATGCTGTTAGAATGTTTTTCAATTGACTGCCATAGCACTAAATAAAAAAGTAACATTGTTTTTGACATGGTTGGGGACGCGATATCAAAATGGGGTCGTGAACCCCTGGCACACAGTGTATGTTGTGTATGTCACATCGGAATAGATGACTGTTATCCATGTGAAACATTTTATGGATTTAACAGCACTTAGCTCCCTTCTGCTGTGTACATTGCTAGGTGCTTGAGGTAAAACAAGTAGTGGTTGGTTGGGAGGGCGAGTGATTACCTTTTAAATTCTTCAACTCGTAAGTGCAGCAGTTCATGGAGAAACTACATAAAACAAAGTCCTGCCTGATATTGTGAATATGGAGAGATAATTGCCAATGAGAGACATAAGGACCGGGAACAGAATCATAAGCAACAAACTCACTGACAGGCTAATGGCTATAAGTACCACTTTAGTAAGAAAAGGATTCAGACTCCATTTCAAATTGATTATGTGCTGAGGTAATGGTAACATTACGTTTGTGTGTATGTGATCAACAGTACTGGGGGGAAAAAATGAATACATTTCCAAAAACATGTAATGAAAAATTGGCCTGGGAAATAATAACACTTTTTCATATAACCAGGCAAGTCAGTTAAGAACAAATTCTTATTTTACAATGACGGCCTACTCCGGCCCAAACCCTCCCCTAACCCGCACAACGTTGGGCCAATTGTGCACCGCCCTATGGGTCTACCGATCATGGCCGGTTGTGATACAGCCTGGGATCGAACCAGGGTCTGTCGTGACGGCTCTAGCACTGAAATGCAGTGCCTTACACCGCTGCACAACTTGGGAGCCATAATAGGTTGATAATCTGGGACATTCAAAGGGAACACTGGTGTAGGATCAAACCTCAATGGGACATGGATCCAAAAGGATATAGTGCATTAAAATTCAGTTGGCAACTCAAAGGACAGACTCCCTACTATGCCCTGGGACTCCTCAAATGTTCTGTTTTCCCTCTCTGACAGCACCTCACATTATACCTCATTCCTATTCCCCATGGCTTCAAAAGCCTCTGTTCTTCCCATTAGCAGTTGCAGTTGCAGTGTTTAGATATTATTGCAGTTGGGGGCTTACTGAAGTTTTATCAGCAGAAAATGAACAAGAATTATGGTACAAATTGGGAGGCTGCTTTCTTCTTTTTCCCCTCTCTAAAAGTACAGATTTTCCCTCCAAACGAAGGCCAAAATATTACATGATTAAAGGCAAGAAAGTACAATTTATACACAAAAGTATGTAGACACCCCTTCAAATTAGTGGATATGTCTATTTCAGCCACACCTGTTGCTGACAGGTGTATAAAATCGAGCACACAGCCATGCAATCTCCATATACCCACATTGGCAGTAGAATGGCCTTACTGAAAAGCTCAGTGAATTTCAACATGGCACCGTCATAGGATGCTACCTTTCCAACAAGTCAGTTCGTCACATATCTGCCCTTCTAGCGCTGCCCCGGTCAACTGTAAGTGCTGTTATTGTGAAGTGGAAACATCTAGGAGCAACAACGGCTCAGCCGCGAAGTGGTAGGCCACACAAGCTCACAGAACAGAACAGCTGAGTGCTGATCATATGTCCTCGGTTGCAACACTCACTACCGAGTTCCAAAGAGCCTCTGGAAGCAACGTCAGCAGAATAACTGTTCGTCGGGAGCATCATGAAATGGGTTTCCATGGCTGAGCAGCCACACACAAGCCTAAGATCACCATGCGCAATGCCAAGCGTCGGCTGGAGTGGTGTAAAGCTCTCCGCCATTGGACTCTGGAGCAGGGGAAACGCATTCTCTGGGGTGATGAATCACACCATCTGGCAGACAAAAGGCCAAATCTGGGTTTGGAGAACGCTACCTACCCCAATGCATTGTGCCAACTGTAAAGTTTGGCGGAGGAGGAATACTGGTCTGGGGCTGTTTTCATTGTTTGGGATAGGCCCCTTAGTTCAAGTGAAGGGAAATCTTAACGCTACAGCATACGATAACATTCTAGACAATTCTGTGTTTCCAACTTTGTGGCAACAGTTTGGGAAAGGCCAATTCCTGTTTCAGCATGAACATGCCGCTGTGCACAAAGCGAGGTCCATACATTTGTCGAGATCGGTGTGGAAGAACTAGACAGGCCTGCACAGAGCCCTGACCTAAACCGCATCAAACCCCTTTGGGATGAATTGGAATGCCAATTGTCCCAATATCAGCGCCCGACCTCACTAATGCTCGTGTGGCTGAATGGAAGCAAATCCCCAACATCTAGTGGAAAGCCTTCTCAGAAGAGCAGGGGCTGTTATAGCAGCAAAGGGGGACCAACTCCATATTAATGCCCAT
Organism: Oncorhynchus kisutch; assembly: GCF_002021735.2. Lineage (NCBI taxonomy): Eukaryota > Metazoa > Chordata > Actinopteri > Salmoniformes > Salmonidae > Oncorhynchus > Oncorhynchus kisutch. The sequence goes on from NC_034176.2 coordinate 38,017,379, forward strand.
GATTTTGAAATGAGATTTTCGACGAGCAGGTGTCCACATACTTTTGGTCATGTAGTGTATGTTAATGTGCCCAAATGTTTTTTTTTAAATGCCTTTTTGGGTCCATTATATCTCACATATTGATTGATTGCACCCATTTCCATGCCATTTGTAACACAGGAAATGTACATGCCCAAGAAACAAAGCCATTTTTTTGCCGTCTTTTTGCCCACCATGCACCAAAGTTGAAATTCACAACATTGGTAATTCAAGCCTCTCCTATCCTTCAGAGAAATGGCTGAAAAAAATAGGGGTTTTAGTTCATTATATATTTTTAATTAAAACCTGCCAAAGTCCTCAGCTTAGGAGTTTAGTCATGCCAAAATCATGAAAGAATTCTATCTCGGTGGAGAAAAGGATCTGCATCTCATGCTATTCCAGTTTAATTCGCCTCACCAGCCTGTCTCTCCCTTGTCAGAATAATTTGAGACCGTAACTAACTTGTTTAATCTTAATTAAAGAAAAATAAGGATGTCTACCATATAGCACGATGGCGTCCCAAATGTCACACTTTCGCGTCTGGTCAAAAGTAGTGCACTATATAGAGAATAGAGTGCTGTTTGGGACACAACCCTACCTCTGTTTCAGCGATGCGATGCCATTTAAAAGGGTCTGAGTCACAATTGATCTTGCAGAAAATATTTCTAATAATAAACGCTCCTAAAGCCTTGCCTGAGGATACTAATAAAGCCTTGCCTAAGTATACTAATAAAGCCTTGCCTAAGTATACTAATACAGAATACAAACTCCAATTAAATGTTGTATAAAGGCTCAAAACTAACAAATAAAAATGCATACAAATATATTGGAGACTCTCAACAACACTCTCCAGTCAAATTATCTTGAAGAGTCATATTTAGAGAGCTAGGAGTTTTGTTTTGACATAAGGTCAACAGCTTTGTGTTTCAAACCGTTTAGGTTTCATGCAGGTCTTGTTTAGATTAAAGGATTGCATTTATTTTTATCATCAATTGCACACAAGGTCCAACCGACACTTTACTTTTGCTTTTAACCCAACCCCTCTGAATCGGAGTGGTGCGGGGGGCTGCCACATTGGGCACCCAGGGAGCTGTTGTTGTGGGGGGTTAACTGCATTGATCAAGGGCAGAACGACAGATTTTTCACCTTGTTGGCCTGGGGATTTGACCTGGCAACCTTTCAGTAGTTAGTTCAACCACTAGGCTTCCTGCCATTTTGATAGACCTCCAGAGCATTTGCCTGGCGGCAGGTTTGGAAGAGATGTGTTGCTAGCAAATGCATGCAAGGTTGATGATGATCTTCCTTGTATGGCTTGGTTAATCTATCGACACAGCTTCTGTGGGTTACTGTAACCCACACATGGGCCAGTGTGAGACCCTTGTGACAGCAGGGTGAAAAAGCAATGCAGTTGTCTGCTGTTTGTTCATCACTAGCATGCATCAAAGAAACACATACATTTACATGTTAATGTTGAAAAGCCCTTCAAATTGAAAGTCCTTCAAACGTGGGCGGGAGAACAACAGCATTTTCATCTCACAGATTACATTGAAACGAACACTACTAAAGACCCTAACTATTCAACCTTCTTAATGATCAATTACTGACACAATGATGGTCCTGAATCTCATTTTAATTTATTACCTTTTGACAGCAATAGAAATTACTAATATTTCCATCCCATTAACTCCCCAACCCAATTTTAAATACACTGCGAATAATAAATGGGAAAAGCGTAAACATTACTCACATGCAGACCTACACTGTATGTATCTCAACTTTCAGTAACTGAATTTGACAGCATGATCTAGTGTAACAATTAGGCATTGCTGGTTAATGATACATGAGGAGTAATTAAACCAGCTCTCAAAGTCGAGTTTTTCTTAATCTGACAAATACATTTGAGTCATAACAGATTGAGACAAACTGGGGACAAATGAGGCTGTGTGATGTACACAACTAAAATATTGTATCAAAGCCTAGTAATGTGAATAAATGATGGTTAATAAGTGTTAAGTAATAATGGGTAGTCACTACCACCATGGGGCTTTTATTAAATGTTTTATTCTGTGTTGATACAGCATCCACCCACCCAGCATCCACCCACCCAGCATCCACCCACCCAGCATCCACCCACCCAGCATCCACCCACCCAGCATCCACCCACCCAGCATCCACCCACCCAGCATCCACCCACCCAGCATCCCATCCACCCACCCAGCATCCACCCACCCAGCATCCACCCACCCAGCATCCACCCACCCAGCATCCACCCACCCAGCATCCACCCACCCAGCATCCACCCACCCAGCATCCACCCACCCAGCATCCACCCACCCAGCATCCACCCACCCAGCATCCACCCACCCAGCATCCACCCACCCAGCATCCACCCACCCAGCATCCACCCACCCAGCATCCACCCACCCAGCATCCACCCACCCAGCATCCACCCACCCAGCATCCAAATGCATTTAGTGTTAAACAATTATAATAATCAAAACCGAAATTTAAAAACTGGACTATTTTTCAAAAACTGGACTGAAACCGAACCAACCTTAAAAAGCACTAATCGCTCAGCACTAGTACTGTAGCTATTTCGAAATACAAGACAGTCTACTACTAAACTACGTAAATAACAGTATTCCACCACGGTGCTTCCCTTATCCTCCTCTCATAAAATCCATATTGTCAAAAGGTCAGAGCCACTAGACATGAGGGATGCAGATTCGCTTGTCAATATACTCCTATGCATATGAGCTATGAGTTGATGAGGAGCAGTTGAAAAGCTGAGATCGAAGGGGCAGGAAAGGGCCAAAGTTGAGTATAGTAGAGGGAGTTGCCTTAAGGACATCCCTCAGTATTACCTCTGCTGATCCTGTCAGCACAGTCCATAAACAAAGACCACATGCAGCTTCACATCCTCAAAACATATTTCCACATGAATTTGTACTTCTCACCCAAGATTTGAATGAAATTCCAAGATCCTATAAGACTGGCACTGCAACGGAATTGGCACTGAATGGTATAGGACATACCACAGAACAACCCACATCTACATTAAATGGCTCCTTGGATAAGAACAGGATGAGACATGTAACATCAATGTGATTCTATTGGCATTAGTATACATTCCCCCTCAGTGGCACACAGGGGTCTTATAGGACAACAACGATCACAGAGACAGTTGGGGAGTTTTTGACACTGGAGGAGCGAACTGGGCCATGATAATTATAATAATGCCTGTTGAACATGCCTATAGGAAGAGGGTATCCTTGAAGGCTGACGGTAATCGCTATATGACCAAGTGCAGACGTTAAGCCCTCTGGTCACCCCTATTCTCTATCTTGCTCGTCGTACCTATTCACGAGCTAGGAATCCTGAATCCAGTGAACAAAACATACAGGCAGAGGGCAAGGAAGCAACACACACACTTAGAAAAAGAGAGAGAGAGAGATTTAGACAGATAGATGAATGATACCAAACAAACAGGGATGAAATAAATGTATCTATGCATGTAGGATGTAAGCGGTACGTGCACAAAAACATCAAAACAACTCACTACATGGACACAAATGGTGAACAAGACTATTAGTCAATGTGGTTTGATCGTTGTTGGTAAACAGTGCTAACTTTCACATACAGTTGGGGGAAAATTGTATCAATTGGTGTTCATTAAATCTTGTGGGACCTGAAGATCTGAAGTACTGGGTTCCATAGCTACCAACTATCCGTTGGCTCAATGAGTAAAAGCTGTACTTCTTGGGTTGGGTATACTGTTGTGGTGACAGCTTTCAGTCCTCATAAGCACAAGTATATAATTACACTGCAACCCTGCTGTGATCCACATTGTAAGCTTAACTGACTGACCAGTCCCTCTTGACTAGAGCCACCGAACACACGCTGTCTGTCACACAATAGAGTACCACAGTATCAGTCATAATACCCATAAAACCTAGTGGTTAAACAAAGAAATGGTTCCATTCATTTTTCCACCATTCATTTCAGTATATCATTCGCAAGCATTCATTTTTCCCATAGGGGATTTTCGGGCTGTGTTTCGTGTAGGCTTACCCTGGCGTGACGTTATGATAACCATGTAAATCTCTCTAGGACAAGGTGATTTTTATCAATATATTCGCCTGTATTTACCCCTCCAAAATGAAATGCTTATTAGCTGCTAATGTGGCCATCATAAAGAACTACAAATGCCAGGATGATCTGGATGAGACTGTCAAATCGAGGCAAAGGTAAGAATCTCTGGATTAACTATCTAATGTTAGCTACATTTAATCCAGCATCCTGGAGTTGCCTCTTCACTGTTGACGTTGAGACTGGGGTTTTGCAGGTACTATTTAATGAAGCTGCCAGTTGAGGACTTGTGATGTGCCTGTTTCTCCAGATACTCAACTAGTTTAAAGAAGGCTAGTTGTAATGCTTCTTTAATCAGAACAACAGTTTTCAGCTGTGCTAACATAATTGTAAAAGGGTTTTCAAAATTATCAACTTGGATTAGCTAACACAATGTGCCATTGGAACACAGGAGTGATGGTTGCTGATAATGGGCCTCTGTACGCCTATGTAGATATTCCATAAAAAAAATCAGCCGTTTCCAGCTACAATAGTCATTTACAACATTAACAATGTCTACACTGTATTTCTGATCAATTTGATGTTATTTTAATTGACTTTTTTGTATTTTTTTAAAGTACATTTCTAAGTGACCCCAGTAGTGTAAGTATTCACAACTATATTAAAATCCCCTTTGGCAGTCTTTCCAGGTAAGTCTCATAGAGCTTTCCACACCTGGATTGTACAATATTTGCACATTATTAGTTTTAAAATTCTTAAAGCTCTATCAAATTGGTGGTTGATCATTGCTAAACAACCATATTCAAGTATTGCTATAGATTTGCAAACAGATTTAAATCCAAACTGTAACTAAACAGTAAAAAAAAACATCTAAAAACATAATTCCACTGATATAATGGGGTACTGTGTGTAGGCCAGTGACACAAATCAAATCCAAATGTAATCCATTTTAAATTCAGGCTGTAATACAACAAAATGTGGAAAAAGTAATGGGTTCTGAATACTTTCTGAAGGCACTGTATGTAGTGCACTACTTTTGACCTATAGGCCCAGGTCAAAAGTAGTGCACTATAAAGGGAATAGGGTGCCCTTTAGGACACAACCAGGGTATCCAGATTGGCCATCAAATTCCACTGCTGCTGGAAAAACAATACAAAAACAATTGTGTGCCATTGTCTTTGTAAAACCCGGGTGCTATTCTGCACTGGAAACAAAAACGTGTAAATCAGGTGGTGCATGCCCTGCAAAATCTCATGTACAATACAGCTGCTGTGCAATACAGCCTGTTTGTTGCCCTAAACAAAGAAAAAAAGAAAAGTCTAAGAAGTGCTGACAAATTGCAGCCGACGGGCAGAATTCCCAGCAATGGAGAATTAGATTATTCTAACCAAAGGAAAGTAAAATACATGGTACTGTAATCTGTGGAAAATATACAGGGTGTGGCAGGTAATTGTCCCGAAACTGAAATGACTAAAGAATAATTATCTTTAAAGCACTGGATCCTATCATGTACAGTAGATGCGCTGGGATTGCTCACTGGGGTCTAGTTCTAACCAGCTGCAAGTCAATTTCATTACCATAAACAAGTAAATACAGCTTGAAGCAATGGGATATTATTAGATATGTGTGAAACCACAGCAGGAACTGCATGGAGGTTGAAAGTTGCATAAAGGTTGAACTTACTGCAATACTGCTGTACCTAGGGCTATACCTCCTGAGTCCTATTAACACATGCTAAACCCGTTACATTTATTTCAGGATCAAAGGCAAAATTAAGTCTGGATACTAAATGTCCCCATATTCCCTATATACTGTAGTTCTCTACTTTTGATCTGGGCCAATACGACTCTGGTCAAAAGTAGTGCACTCTATAGGGAATAGGGTGGCATTTGGGACCCGTGATAAATGTGACCCAGCAAAGGGAATAATTCTTTGAACTGTAGGACCAGACCATTCTGATCCCCTCTACATCTTACCTATGGCTTTGATGTGTTTGAAGTGGAGATTAACAGCTCAATGCAATGCTGAAATAATTAAGTTTTCAATCTCAACTTGAAAAGGCATAGCCTGCATCAATCTCAACGCTAGGATTCAAGTCAAGAGTGCATTACACCAAACAGGTTTCTTTTCGGCAATTGAAATTCTGAGTTTGCATTACACAAGGAAACCTTGTTAAACTCAGGAAGAGTATTTTAAGGTTTTCAAATGTACAAAATCAGATTAAAAGGAGAAAATACCTTATGTGGTCGTTCAAACGAAGCATAAACAGCATATCTACTCATCTAAGGCATGAGACAGTAAAGAGACAACTAAGGACACAGGAGTGTCTCTCTCTCTCTCTCTCCGAACAAACACAGGATAAACTCTGTGATTGTCTGGAAGAAAGTTGTGTGAAGCCTTGCCTGTTTTCCTCATTGAGTCTTCTTCTTGCCTTCCACTGCCTATCATTATCGTCACTATGCCCCAAACAAGTCACAATGCATTAGAGGCAGAGGCTTCTTAGATCACAGATGCACCACATATGCAGGAGGCAACAGGCCAAGTGGTGCAGTCTCAACACAACAGACAATAACTAAATTAATATTCTACACAGTGGGGTACAACTACTTCCAGCTCTGAGAGATCCCATCCTCAGCACTTTGGTTCTGTTGTTACCCTTGTTCAGTTCACATTACTACCACACTAGACTGCACTGCACTGCACTACAGTGTAATCCAGGGGCACAACTTTGGTTTTAGAAGTGGGGGGGACATAATGATTATTATTATTATACATTTTTTTATCCAGTCGGATAAACATTCCAACCAGCCTACCCAAACTTCGGAGGCGTCCGCATGGTCCTAAAGCACTGTTGCCTCGTTTTGTATCACATTCCAATAATAAAACTGGGGGGGGCAAAAATGCAATTTCAGAATGTGGTGTCCCCAGTGAAAGTTGCGCCCCTCTAACTCTCTCTCTCTTTCTCTCCCTTTTCTCTCTTCTCTCAGAGGACCTGAGCCCTAGGACCATGCTTCAGGACTACCTGGCCTGATGACTCCTTGCTGTCCCCAGTCCACCTGCTGTCCCCAGTACACCTGCTGCTGCTCCAGTTTCAACTGTTCTGCCTGTAGCTATAGAACCCAGACCTGTTCACCAGACGTGCTACCTTGTCCTGGACCTGCTGTTTTCGACTCTCTCTCTCTACCGCACCTGCAACTCTGAATGCTTGGCTATGAAAAGCCAACCGACATTTACTCCTGAGGTGCTGACCTGTTGCACCCTCTACAACCACTGTGATTATTATTATTTGACCCTGCTGGTCATCTATGAACGTTTGAACATCTTGGTCATGTACTGTTATAATCTCCACCCGGCACAGCCAGAAGAGGACTGGCCACACCTCAGAGCCTGGTTTCTAGTTAGGTTTCTTCCTAGGTTCTGGACTTTCTAGGGAGTTTTTTCCGAGCAACCGTGCTTCTACATCTGCATTGCTTGCTGTTTTGGGTTTTAGGCTGGGTTTCTGAATAGCACGTTGTGACATCGGCTCATGTAAAAAGGGCTTTATAAATACATTTGATTGATTGATTGATTAATTGGTGTAATTCTCATCTTCATTCAATCCCAGCAGTCTAAACACAGTCGGTCCTCATCCTCACTCAACCCCAATGGACTGCACACTGTCTGAACTCTGAACATAGTTAGTCTCATATTAACACAGACTAATCAGAGAATGGGGGATACAATTATTTGGGAATAATACATGATCTAAAACACGATCAAAGTATAGATGGCTGATTCCTCACAAAACTAGAACAAAAAAAGACCATGACTTTTGGTGGTTTTCACTATATTTAATCCATTGAAGGTTCCTCTGGAGGAAGGAATGTTGACATATATTTGATATTTGTATCTTAAAGCATTATTGAGAAATAATATATTGAAGTTGGAATATTTGTGACATTTTGGCCATACCCCGGCCTCCTTTAAGACTCCATAATATCCATAATATGTCATCTGTATGTGCCACAAAGTAAAAGTTAGTGTTATTTGAAGATTTACAGCTTGCTCTGTAATATGAGTATCATTATAATTTCAATAACACATTTCTTATAGAAATGTATTAATATTGAAAAGTATTAACATGAATATTGAAAATATACCATTTTTGATTTGGCTAACTTTTAAATGTATTGTTGAACATAATATACTCTACGGGCATATCAAAGTTCCAGAGTGGGACATCCGTTTAAAAAAAAGTTATGGCCCATTTTATACAAAGACTGTTATAGTAGGCAACGTAACCAATCACAGCCCTCCTTTTACTTTTATCATCGCACATCCTGCAAATTACCAGCAGAGGGCAACCATTTTTAATACATTTTTCACTTTCACTCTGTTGGTAATGTTTACAAATTGGATCATAACGCTAAAAGTAGCAGATAGCCCACTCTGAAACGTTGATATACCCATAGGGTATATTATATTTGAAAATATATAGAAAAATTTGCCAAATCAAAAAACTCATTTTTTCTATATTCATGTTCACATTTTAATTTTCCTATATTCGTAAATGTATGTAAGAGATGTGTTATTAAAATAAATAGAAATGACTCATATTACAGAGAAAGTGGTAAAGCTTCATATGACATCAACCTTTGCTTTGTAGCACCTACAGATTAAACATTATGAGTCTTAAAAGAGGCCTGAGTGAGGCCAAAATGGCACAAATATTCAAACTTCAATTATTCAGAAATTATGCTTTAAGATACAAATATCAAATATATGTCAACAATCCTTCCTCCAAAGGACCCTTCTACGGATTACATGTCGTACAAATCCCCCAAATCACTGTCTTTTTTTGTTCCAGTTTCATGAGGAATCACTCAGATAGCACATTTCATAGCTATCAGAAATAGCAGCATCGAGTGTAACGTTGCATCAGAGCGATCAGGAGTAGTTGCAACGGTAGCAAACTCAGTGACCACCAGTCCGTTGTGGGTAGGGCAAGCACTCGGATAAATACTTAAACCGCATGAAGGAAGTGTTACACGAGTCCTTTCAGCTCCTATTATTCCTGATGTCCATATGGATGCACCATGGGCCCTGCAGTCAGACACTGTGTTCTGGCCATCTGACTCTGTGTGACAGTGAGTGAAAGGCAGCATCTGGAGTACAGAAGAGACCAGTTACCTCCCGATAGCCAGCCGCTGTGCTTGGACTAGAATGAAACAAGTGCCGGAACACATTTTCATTTGAAATGATCTGAGCCCTTCTACTGTACAAGCATTTCGCTACACCTGCAATAACATTTTATTTGAATTTTTTCCCCCCGTTATTTTACCAGGTTAGTTGACTGAGAACACGTTCTCATTTACAGCAACGACCTGGGGAATAGTTACAGGGGAGAGGAGGGGGATGAATGAGCCAATTGTAAACTGGGGATTAGGTGAGACCGTGATGGTTTCAGGGCAAGATTGGGAATTTAGCCAGGACACAGAGGTTAACACCCCTACTCTTACGACAAGTGCCATGGGATCTTTAATGACCTCAGAGAGTCAGGACATCCGTTTAACGTCCCATCCGAAAGACGGCACCCTACACAGGACAGTGTCCCCAATCACTGCCCTGGGGCATTGGGATATTTTTTAAACCAGAGGAAAGAGTGCCTCCTACTTGCCCTCCAACACCACCTACTCTCCCATCCAGGGACTGACCAGGACCAACACTGCTTAGCTTCCGAAGCAAGCCAGCAGTGGTATGCAGGGTGGTATGCTGCTGGCAACATCTGCTAAATATGTGTATGTGACCAATAACATTTGATTTGTATAAGAGGTGAAGGTGGTCAAGCAGAAGAAAATGCAAGGTGTTCGTACTTCAGTCTAGTGAGCACTGGCCAAACTCAAGCACTGCTGAAACACACGGAAAGAGAACCTCTTCTGCAATCTCTGGTTGTCGACAAACCTGGTGGTCATGGAGGGCAATGGGGCCTGGCAGTGTTTGCTGTTTGTCAGCACTTTAACTAAATAATTAAGAATAATTGGGTGAATCCAGGTGAGTCGTGCTTATTGACATTTTAAAACTGCAGCCCTCTGCCGTTTGCGATTTCTGCTGCTGAGCGGTGCTGACTGACACAGAACAAACAGCATGACCTAAGCCTTGGTTAATAATGGTTGGATTGTCTGGTAAACTGATGAGGGATGTGCTGGTGGTTGGTTTAGCCATAGCACTGCCAACCTCAGACCATCTATGGCCCCTGGAGACTAGGGTTCGATCACTGCTTAAACCTCTGTCTCCCTCGCTCATCTTGACAAGACAGACTAATACGAACGTTGGCCATGCACAGCGGGCGGTCGTCCTATTGCCTCTCACCACAGAACATCGACTATTATTCTGCACGATGAATGAATCACCGCAGTTTGTGCAGGTGATCTACTGCGCACAACTGATGTTCATTATGGTGTGTCTGGTCTCTAACTCTGCATGGTAGGGGTTGAGAGGAATTACTGTAGAATAGTAAGTATTCCTCACCTCATAGTGGGCAACCCTCTGGGACTCGGAGATGAGCTGAGCGCTGCACACTTTACAGTAGGTGTCTGTGAAAAGCCCTTGGTCCACTTCTGTAGACTTCATCTGGTGGGAGAGAGGACAGACAAACAACAGCATGAAATATAACACTGGGTTGGAGGCATTTCAAATGAGGAATTCCCGGGTAAGATGATATAAATGTGAAATTGCAGTATATAATATGCCTGAATGCTTCAAGTGCAATGAAGGGACATAATGGAGCAACTAAATGAAAATGTAATTTCATACTTTGATAGCTGTTTAATCAATATTTCATTATATCAAGCACTGTGATGGCAGTAACAAATGCAGAGTAGGTTTTTTTCCTCCATCCAGCAGGAAGTCATAACTGAATTTTATGTTGAATCAATAAACCCATTTTCAGGTAGCAGGTCGAAACCACGTCAAGGCAATAGTAAATAAATCAACACGACTGAGAACCCTGATAGTATTTATCTTGGAAATTCGCAAGGGATAATCATCGAGGGGCTTATGTGTTCTCTGGAAAATAATGCACAACGTGGAAGGTGTGTTGCACCACATGTTAGCGAAGTGGAACTCACCTTCCACGGAGTTGCATTTTTTCCAGACAACTCATAGAGCCCTGAATTGATTATCCCTTTTATACCAGGGCTATTAATTAACATATTTGCCACTAGAAATGTATCAATTTGCCAGTAGAAATGTGACAACATCCACTGAAGTAGCTATCAAGTTGACTAACTAGCTAGATCGCTACTATTGCCTTGGTAACCAAACAAACAGACTTGCTAGCTTAGCTAACCAAACCATCATCCTAGCTTGCTATTATGAAAATCGAATTAAACAATGCCAATAATGTTTTCAATTCAACTTTTGGTTTCAAAAGCAGCTCAAAAATAGAACATGTAAGAATGAACGTCATAGTCCTTCAATTAAACCGTGCAATTATACCGTGCGTTATAGGGAAATAATGCACGCTCTTGAATGCCCTTCAAGCTAATCAGAAAGGAAAGGATTATTCATCAATGGTGTGGTATAATTAAACAATAAGGCACGAGGGGGTGAGCTATATTGCCAATATACCAAGGCTAAGAGCTCTTCTTAGGAACCATGGTATATTGGCCATAAACCACAAACCCCCGAGGTACCTTATTGCTAATATAAACTGGTTACCAACGTAATTAGAGCAGTAAAAATAGATGTTTTGTCATACCCGTAGTATATGGTCTGATATACCACAGCTTTCACCCAATCAGCATTCAGGGATCAAACCACCAAGTTTATAAATATAAATAAATGATTGAATTTCAGCTGGGGGAGATTTGGAAGGGGACGGCAAGATGCTCTTTGAGGGGTTGGACTGCACCCTTTCTGCTCTTGATCTCTCCCTCTCGTCTCTCTTCTCTCCACTCCTGCTCTGCTCTCTCTATTATTAATTCAGCCATGCTGTCATTAGAGAGCTCACATTGCAGATTTGGGAACACTCATGCTCAGCTCATCCTTATTGACTTTGTGGAGTCTTCATTAGGCATGACATGACAGAACAGCAGAGATGTCAAGGAGGTATAAACTATGGTAACCCTTTTGGGCCCCTAATATCTCTCCCTATAAAGTGTAAGGACAAAGAGAAAGAGGGGAGAAAAATGGAACTGATTAAAATACCCGGTTACTTAAACTTCAATCATTGAAAGATACAAGTGAAACGTTTCTCTATAACAATCAATAATTGAACTGATTGCATAAGATACATTTGTCATAGAAAATTTAAGTGAAGAATCTGCAGTATGATTTTACGGCCAGGTTATGTGACCTGACTGTGATCTGTAATGAGTAATAATCATGTGGCTCACCATCTTTAATTGGCTCTGTTTCCAGAAAATTGGCCAAGTCTCCCTCAGAAATTCTACTCCTCCCAGAGGCAATTCTAATGACTTGAGCAGTGGTCAGCAGGAGAGACCAGGGCTGCGTCCCAAATGGCACCACAGAGTCAAAAGTAGTCCACTATATAGGGGAGAGGGTACCATCTTATTTTATTTGTGACGCAAAAGCTATAATCTTTTAAACTCTTAGCACCCCATACAGTATGTATGCCTACATACTATACTTTAAGGCCAACATTTAAAGGGAAATATCACCACATACCTAAATAATCTGAGCTCAATCAAAACAGGGAAAAATATCCCTTATGTCTGTAATGTCTTTATACAAAGGTTTAGACGTATCCAGTTATTTGTCTGATGTATGGTTATCCCAAAATGATGCATGCATACCTTATTGCCATCTCCAAATCACTAGCCTAAATTAAACAAATAGGCTGTTTCCTGTTTAGGAAAAGCGGTTGTGTATGTGTTGACCTACAGGAAATAGGCAGGTATACTGTCACGTTCTGACCTTAGTTCTTTTGTTATGTCTTTGTTTTAGTATGGTCAGGGCGTGAGTTGGGTGGGTTGTCTATGTTCCTTTTTCTATGTTGTCTTTTGCGTTTTGGCCTGGTATGGTTCTCAATCAGAGGCAGGTGTCGTTAGTTGTCTCTGATTGAGAATCATACTTAGGTAGCCTTTTCCCACTTGTGTTTCGTGGGTGATTATTTTCCGTTTCAGTGTTTGCACCATTTCGGGACTGTTTCGGTTTTCATTTTCATTGATTCTCTTGTTCTTTTGTATTTTGTATTCAGTCTCATTAAATTATATTATGGATACATACCACGCTGCATTTTGGTCCTCTGATCCTTCCTACTACTCCTCCTCCTCAGAGGAGGAAGAAGAAACCCGTTACATATACGATACGGTCTAGCGATAAACCGTATCGCTAGATTTAGGGCGGCCTATACATTTCTCTCCTTTTTCTATTTCTATCCATCATTATGTGTAAATAAATCATGAGCCCGGGGATGGAGCCAGTTGCTCCGGATTATTTATTTGTGTAGCCTGGAGTAACAGATACAGCAAATGAATCAAATAAACAATAAGAAAGGTGAGGAGGAGTGAGGAATGTGTTAGAGGACAAAGGCAATCAGTTATCTCCGTAAACTCCCCGATACAGTGGCGTAGGATACACCACCGCAGCCCTCAACATTGTTTTTGTTAATTATAGGAAATTAGCTTTAAAACTGCATAATGTCCTCTCAGCCTCAAGGCAAAATGTGTAAAATAGCAGGAAATTAGCGTTAAAACTGAAAAGAATTCTCCCTCAGCCTCATGGCAAAATGTGTAGAATAGCATGAGATTAGCTATAAAACTACAAATTTTTCTGTCTTCGTGGCAAAATGTGTAGAATTGCAAGAAGTGAGCTGTTTTCCTAAATATAATAGTTTTCCCATCTGCACTACGCCTTTGCCTCGATACAGATTTTAGGATTCACAGAATTCAATTCAAATTGCTTTGTCTGGTTGTCACCAGTGTGGTAAAGTGTGGAGTTAGGCACTTGCCAGCAGGCGTGTTTCAGACCTGAAGGACAGGGGTGTATTGATTATGCTTATTCTGTTGGAAAGCTTTTATTCTGTTGCAAAACGTTTTGCATCAGAAACCGTTTACTCCAAACGGAAAATGGTTTGTAATGGAAACAATAGGTTTTATTAGACAAATTGAGGTAGGTTCCTTCCGTTTGGATCTTGAACGGTAAATTGTTTTTTAGTGCAAGATGTAATGAATACACCTATGGTGGAGGAGGCAGGGTTGCAGGCAAAACAGGATATACAAATAAGATATTCAGGTAGTAACTTTAAAAGAAAAGGCCTAGCTCCTTCATCAGACCATAAATCAATGTCACACCAATAGGTTACTTAGCATCACTTCAGATACTTATGAAACAACACCAATTAAGTGAGTGTTTGCACCATACCAAAAAAAAGTTCAGCACAATCTGTTCAAAGTTAAAGTTCTCTGTAGTGCAGTGCGTTGGCTGGCCAAACAGCTCACACACAGCCAGCGTTTGTGTCCTCTCACATGGTGGTGGTGCCCACAGGAGTTGTTCTTCTTTGTTGTGGTTTAACGACAATTGGCATCCAATATTAAAAGTGCATTACTGACACCAAATGTTGTATTTCTTCTCTCACAGGTTGGATTGCAAGACGCACCCCAGATAAACAAAGATATATGAAAGAAATAAAAAGCAAAAACCACCCCTAAACATCATACAGCATACTACAATACCCACCCCATCCCACTAACAATGTACATTTTCTGTGACCTGCGTTCTACATGAGTCGCACAATTCATGCCCATCGCAATGAAGACCAGGAACCTGGGTTTTTCAATGCACAGTTGCTGTGGTCCACAAGTTCAAATGGGAACAATCCCTGGGTTTATATAACAGTCTGTTCTAATCTTGGTAACCCTCTGAATTATTTCATTTGAATTGTCCCATTAAATCATAGTACAGGATGAACTTGTTCCAGACTGCCTTTTCACCTTTAGGCATTTTGTGTTGCTTGTTCTTGAAAATAATGTGACCTTGGCTCTGAGTTGCAGCTAGCGGCAGGCGGCAGGCGGCACAGTGCCTGTAAGCTGTTGCATCAGCAGGGGAGGGAGGCTGGCATTCAGAGCTCCAGTGTGGAATAGGAGAGGAGCGGAGGGCTAAAGCACCCAACTGACGTGAACGAGGAAAAAAACCTGTCAGATCCCAGAATGTCTGACTGCCGCAGAACTAACCAAACCCCCCTCCCCCCAGTCTGGTAATCGGCTGAGAGCAGCACCATTTTGCTAGACCAAGTAGACAGTGAGTGCAAATTCCACAGGACAAACACCATAAATGATAGGCTTTAAGAGGCTATCGGCTCTCCTCAGCCCCTCTCCTCTGCCTGTCTCAGCTCTCTCTATGTCTCAGTTCTCTCTGTATGTCTCAGCTTAGCAAAGCAGATAATGTAGAGATGCATTATTAATCACTCTGCTTGCATCCCAAATGGCATCCTACTCCCTATATAGTGCACTATATAGAGCCCTACGCTCTGGTAAAATGTAGTGCACTATGTAGGGAATAGGATGCTATTTGGGACACAACCTCTACCAACACTGTTTGGAAAGCAAAAGCATCAGTGGGCAGCAAGGTCTGAGGAGCATCTTGTCTTAGTCCCCTCCTCGACAGCATTGTTGGCCAGATACCAGTGGGAGTCTGGGCACCGACATTGTCCTTGTCCATCAGCATTAGAGTCTTTTAATGCCAGAGCTACAAGCCTATCACCCTCTCTGACCCTGGAATGTCTAAAAGAAAACACCATTAGCTGTGTCCCAAATGGAACCCTATTCCCAATATAGTGCACTACTTTGGTCAAAAGTATACTAAATAGGAAATGGGGTGCCATTTGAGACAGTCATTTTGTGTGAAACGGGACAAGGCACCTAGGAGCTATGCACACACAGCACACCACTGCTCAGCGCACGCAATTAGCATGTTCCAGTTCTCCCTCCTTGACAATCAATTCATTACGTCAATGGATTTTGCTGTCGGATACAGAGCTACAATTACAGTGGGTTGAATATTATAAATGAGATGCCGAAAAATATTCATTTTAAATCGATAAGAGAGAATGCAAAGACATCTCGCTCTCCGAGAAATTGTAGGTCTCTTTTGTACGCACAGCTCAGTATCACATCACAGCAGCTGCCATTGTCTGCATCATTAGAGTTACCCCTCAGTACTACACCAGGTTATTTCAGGGCATATTGGCAATTTTGACTAAAAACAATGTAGGAACTGAGGTGTGAGAATAAGCACTGTGCTGCATTTGAGCTAAATGGGTCTGAATTGCCTTATGCTGACAATCAAATTAGCAGGAGTGCCGCCTGCCTCTCATACCCTGCTTCTCTCTCCACACTGTTTACTCCCATGCTCTGACCGACTGACCGGGAACTGTCAGTAGCAAATCAGTCGAGCAGGGCCTGTGTAACTGGAGAGAGAGAAAGAAAGAGAGACAGAAAGAAAAAGAGAGTGAGAGAAACAAGGAGAGAGAGAAATAGAGAGAGAAACAGAGAGAGGGAGAATAGAGAGAAAGACAGAGAAACAGAAACATCTGGATAAAGAGAGAGGGTTAGTGCAGATATTACAGAGGGCAGTGTGGCAGGAGCGACTGGCAGATGTTGGGGTTATAAAAAGTGGGCTGTAATTCGTAATGGAAGGTGTTAAGCTGTGAAGCTGGACAAGAGTCCAAGAGGACGTCGACATGTGCTGCCGATTCACATTTGGCTGTCGTCAAGGTGCCCCTTCTGGCTTAGAAAAGGTTTGACACTGCAGTCTGATTCATTCAGCAGCTACAGGGGCCAGGACCACACAGAGAGATAAGAAGAGACGACTAGACTGTCCTGGGCTAGGCAATCTCTCTATTTTTTCTCTCACTCTCTCTGTCTCTCTTGCTCTCTCTGTGTCTGTCTCCCTTCTCTTTCTCTCTCTCTATATATCCATCTATCTACGTTATTCTCAAAGAGGGGAAAGATCCATCTACACACAGAGAAAAATGTTCACAAGGAATACTATGCTTGGAATAATAGAAAAACAGATGAAGCTGAAAGCCGGGAAAATGTGTATACAACAACTAGAGAGTGGAAATAGTTTAGGAAGACAGAATGGAACTTTTGTTTACTGAATGATTGATTGAAAATTGTGAGTCAACAATTCAATGTAAATCATTCTCAAGGTGTACAGCGCTCTGCTCTAACTTGATCATTTATGGATTTAGGAGAGAGTGGTACCTATATAATTCAGGGGAAAAGGGTTGGGCATTTGCTCAAATAATCTTACAAAATATAATAATTTATATTATATGTGGCCTGGGAAAGCCATTGTTTGGAGTGTAAGACGCCCCACAACCAGCATTTTTAAGCTGCAGCAAGTTAGGCTGCAGTGCCACAGCCTGCACCTAAAGCCACTCAGCCTCGTTAGGGTGCAACACATATGGGGGGCATGTAAGGTGCTGTTTCAGGCCGTATCTAGACTTGACAGTTCATGCATCCTTTGTATTCTGATCATGGAGTTCTGATGGTGGAATTCCTAACACTTCATGCGTCTACACCTACATTTAAATGTGTCTACCGTGTTCACATTGTGTCCGGATTATTCAAATGCCAATATTCATTCTGCAAACGGTGGTACAGGCTAAATCTGATAATAGCACAACAACAACTTGATGGCAGTAGCCAACTACTATAGCAAGCCTCTGTAGCTAGCCAGAAATCTAGCTAGCAAAGCTAAATGGATTGCATACAGGTTAGCATAATATTTTCTCCAACGTGAAAAACGTGCCTCTCGCTCCCAAAGTACGTGTTTTCTGGAGACTTGAAGGCAGAATGCTGATGACATCGTATGCGCTTTCGGTAGCCTGATTGCATCAAGACTGAGGAGAAAGCTGCACACAATGCGACTTTTGTGCGCCTAGACCTATATTTTCGATGCAATCTTCGTATTTAGATAGCGGAAGTCGCATGTAAGTGTCAAGTGTAGACATAGCCTCAGTTCAGCAAAGGAGAAGCTCCTGGCTGGATGCCGGAGGCTGAGCTTGCCGGGCATTTGATGGAAGGCCACGGACATTGACTTATGTTGGCAGAAAAGCACAATCTATTTAATCTTCGAAGATAAATTCCAGCCTAAGTTAAGTTTATCCCCTGTGTGTGGGAGTGCTTTGATTGACAGTTTATCTTCCTTATTGTGAACCGTTTTATTTGGATAAATATGCATTGAACCTTTGTCAATGATTCTCATCATTGCCATCCTACCAGCCACGCCTAGTGAGCCATTACATATGTAACACTTGAATTAAACTTCAGTTGTTGACTGACCAGCCATACACGTCTAACATCTTTTGAAATGGTTACATTAGTATTAACAGTTGAATTTCAAGAGCTCAAAAAGCAAACTTGCCCATTTCTAAAGGTCACTGAATAAAATGAATGTTGGACTGGCTTAGCCAGCAGCATCATCTGAAATCCACAATCATTGAGGGTTAAGCTTTTAAGCCTTGAATACAGGATTGTTTCAAAATAGCTGAACTTGAAAGACAAATGGAATCTCTCTCGCTAAGCAATTGAGGAGAAAATACAAATTTGCAGTCACACAACTGTCCCATAAATCAATCCCATCCATTTGAAGAAGCTCATCCAACAACACAGAAGGGAGAGAAAACAAAACAACTCCCCTTCCAGAGGAGGAATTTCAAATATTCAGCTGCTAACTACCTAGTTCAGAGCTGTGTATGGTAGGATGGGCAGGCTCTACACAGGCAGGCTGACCATGCTGAGGTCTCTAGTCTAGATCAGAGTTCCAGGGTATGTCCAAAGTGGTACCTTATCCTCCTATTTAGTGCACAACTTTTGACCAGAGCCCATAAATCTCCAGTCTAAAGTAGTGCACTGCAAACAGGGAACAGGGTGCCATTTGGGACAAAGCATCAAAGTGTCCCCTGCACAGTGCACTCTCTCTCCAGACCAGCGTTGCGTCCCAGCTGAGCTCATTACCATCCGCTGTGTCTAGTGATTCTATTTCTATGGTCTAGGCAGCAGCCATTTGATGGCAGCACATCAGAGCAACACTGAGAGCAGAATCCGGGTTGAGAGGAAAGGGACTGACGAGGAAGAGACTGGACTGGAGCCTCATACGCTAATCAGAGGCACTACTAGGCTGTGTACTCTGGTACAGACAACTCCAAAACCAAAAACTTTGGTGGAGAAAACATACTTTTAAATAGTGTGATAAAACCAGTGTGGTTCTTTCAATGACAAACGGCAGAAGAAAGCTCACTCTTGAGAAATAGATGATGGCAGGACGGCAAATTGCCGTACTGCACACATATTTGTTCTGAGGGAGATTTGGTTTAAGTGTTATACAAGATGATGTAGCTGTCTGAATTTGCGGAATGTGCCAGAGCTTTTTCCTAACGCACTTCAGTCATGCAGATGACAGGTTAAAACAGATGACATCCTTTTCATCAAAAATCTATCCAATGTGTTTCACTTTTAAAAAGAAGAGCGAGCTACCACTTCAATCCAAATGAAAGAGAATATTATTGTATTTTAATGATTCCAGATCACGTCCATGGGAAAAACCCATCAGCAATAATACATAGGCCTATTTAACAGAATATTATAATCATGCTTTGTCTAGCAGGGTTGATTATAAATGATCAGCTGCTTATCCATTCCATATGCCATATTATAACTAATAAAACAGGCAATTAATTATAATAGCTAGCACTATACATGATGGAGGATGAACGAAAGAAATGTGCTCAGTTGCGCGGGATAGAGTTACAGCTATTGTATTATGTATATCTAACGTATCGCCACAGATAACGCACTGCATAGGCCGTCAAGGCTAGACCGTGTCATGGTGAAACTGGCACTCCTGTAGATCTGAAATAATTGGATGACGAAACTAGCTAGCCAACCAGAAAATCAAGGTGAAGCATTTCAGACATTCTTGAAAGTCAGGACAATTCTTGTCCGGCAAAGAACATCCATTTTGGTACCGCTTTAAATTATTGTCAGCTTATAAAGGCTTCATAAAACCTTCATGATGCCTTCATAAGCACTGAATAAATGTGTTACATAGCATCTATAACCGTATGCCATGCTTTATAAAGGGTTCATAATGTGGCATAAATGTGTGACATAATCACCCATATGTCAAATGTGACATAACCCACTATGTTGAATATTATATAAACATGTGGGTGGGGGTGTTGTGCTGAAGGATGGCATATGATCTAAAGTGATGTCATGTTAGCCACATTACTCCTAATCTATTTCCCAGACACTCCCGCCCAAATGCACGGAAGGTCTGGTGGACCAACGCATCAAACTTGGCCATCATTAGTTAGGGTTAGGTTTAAAATCACATTTTAAGAAGATAACTTGTGGAAACGGGCAGGGTTTAGCCATAATTATGCATTTTTGACTGTGTTAAAAGTAATGACGAAAACACATACTTTACTCAGTAAGGTCATTCCTATAGAATTCTATGGTGACTCCCACTTAGGCCAACTTTGAATGGTTGATACCCCAGGCTTACAGTGCATTCAGAAAGTGCTCAGACCCCTTCCCTTTTTCCACATTTTGTTACGTTACAGCCTAAAACGGATTAAATAAATAAAAACTCCTCAAGCGAAAACAGGGTTCTAGACATTTTTGCAAATGTATTAAAAAACAAAAACAGAAATACCTTATTTACTTAATTATTCAGACCCTTTGCTATGAGACTCGACATTGAGCTCAGGTGCATCCTGTTTCCATTGATCATCCTTGAGATGTTTCTACAACTTGATTGGAGTCCACCTATGGTAAATTCAATTGATTGGAAATTATTTGGAAAGGCACACACCTGTCTATATTGCAGGATAAATCAATGTTAAAGTTGACATAGCTGGCCATATATGGATGTTAAATTTTACTTTATGTATTGGTTATGTAGGCTTCTTCTAACCCATTGCTTTCTACTACATATAATAATATGATTAAATTATCTCTTCACATTAAAAACCAAACTCTATCAGAATTCCAGTCATTCCAATAAATCTTATATCCCTTGATCTTCAAGAATAGGACTTTGACAAATGGAAGTATAGATTAGCCAAATGTTTTACCTGAGCATAATGTCACGCCCTGATCTGTTTCACCAGTTCATGGTATTGTCTCCACCCCATCCAGGTGTCGCTTATTTTCCCCAGTGTATTTATCCCTGTGTTTCCTGTCTCTCTGTGCCAGTTCGTCTTGTATGTTTCCAAGTCAACCAGTGTTTTTCCCGTTCTCCTACTTTTTGCGTTCTCCTTTTTCTAGTCCTCCTGGGTTTTGACCCTTGCCTGTTTCTGGACTCTGTACCCGCCTGCCTGACCATTCTGCCTGCCTTGACCACGAGCCTGTCTGCCACTCTGTACCGCCTGGACTCTGATCAGGTTTGGACCTTTTTGCCTGTCTATGACCATTCTCTTGCCTACCCCTTTGGATTAATAAACATTGTAAGACTCCAACCATCTGCCTCCTGTGTCTGCATTTGGGTCTCGCCTTGTGCCTTGATACATAACCCCAAAGCTAAGGACTTATTATCCAGCCCTACTCTGTTGTTTATGATTTTGTTGTCATGGAGGACTGATTGGGATCGTTGATTCAAATTGGGGGGAAAAAAGGCTGCGCTCATGGAATGGCATGTTTTGAGCAGTACTAGCAGTGCTAGTTACACGTGAAAAATGAATGCCATGTTGCATTTGCTATAGGCCTATTGTTCACCTTTTTGTTGGTGACACTTTGATATCTTGATAATATGCAGCTGTTTAAAGGGCAAATCCAAAGATGAAACAATTACAAAATGGTCGCCCCGCCTCTGTTTTGGTAAAAAGCTGAGGGATGGGCCTGGAGAAACCTAACCACTCTCAGATTAATAGACAGAGCTATGACCATCCATGACTGACCATCCATGATGTAAAAATGTGTGTTTTAACTACAAGGCTATACAATGTTTACAAACATTGGAGAAAAACAAGCTCATATTTTGTGTTCTCATGGAGTGTTACAGTTGAACTAACCTCATGAGGCAAGTTATATTCTTCAAAAATCAATGGATATACAGTACCAGTCAAAAGTTTGAACACACCTACTCATTCCGTTGTTTTTCTTTATTTTTTACTATTTTCTGCAGTGTAGAATAATAGTGAAGACATCAACACTGTGAATAACACATATGTAATCGTGTACTAACCAAAAAAGTGTTAAACAAATCAAAATATAAGTTATATATGAGATTCTTCAAAGTAGCCACCCTTTGCCTTGATGACAGCTTTGCACACTCGTGGCAATCTCTCAACAAGCTTCATGAGGTAG